>NW_017670994.1:24316-95439 GCF_001879085.1 Nicotiana attenuata | reverse complement strand
CCCCCCCTCCCTCCCCCCCCATGTATCATCATCTCGAGTCAGTAACGGCAGCAATAGCAGCCGTGATACCAATAGCAGCAGCATGGAGACAGTGTAATCTCGATCGGCATGAAGAGGCTCGGGCAAAAGGCCACTACGCAGCTGATAAGAATGCTGCCATACAGCTTTAGGGTCGTGAACCCCAAACATAGCAGTTAACAATTGGAGAAGACGGTGAAAAGATAGTAAAGAGGAACGGATGAATGAAGGGAAAAAGACACTTAGCTGAAGGAATAGCATCAAAATGCACCCATTTATAGGGAGCGATCACACGATCTTCGTTTATCGTGAAAATGGTAACTACAATTAAATTTGTTAAATGGGACTCTAAAAATATGTGATCTATTCCCGAGCTAGTTTGTTAAAGCAGATGATGCTAGTATTATGAAATTTAGTGATATGGCGGTAGATAAACGAGATAACGGGCGAACCAAAGGGTCTGCTACCCGGGCGTGAGCTCGGCCGGATGGGACTTTGAGGTCGAGCTCGGGTCGTCGGGGGTATTTGAGCGTAATCTAACAGCTAGAAATATAATCAAACGGAGCTATTTATAACCGAAATTGAGTTTGTACGGTGAAGAACTATTTATAAAATGAAGAACACGCTCAAACGCAAAGGATATCGAGGTATCCTCAGTATCAGTGATAACCAATGAGCTTTTGTAAGAATAGAGAGAGAGATATATTATTTCACTTTGTAGAATTGTGGGAGCAACAACAGTCGTCCTTGACAAGGAAGGATGAGTCCCCTTTATATAGGAGAGGAGACTTAGTAACGAATACATATATATCTAATATACAAAATACGGAGATGTGACGGCTTGACTTGATATCCCAGCAGAGCCTTGGGATAGGCCGGCCCTGTCAGATTCAACCGCGTGCCTCGGGGAGCTCCTTTCTTTATTCTGATCTCAGCTTCGAATAAGGCCTTGATAGACCCCGACGGAAAGGGCTGAGCTATGGCTTTATATCCTCGGGGTCTCGAGATGTCTAACCGAGGTGGTGTCATATCCTCGGGATATCGAGGCACCTTGCCGAGATGGCTTGATGTCGAGAAATCGAGCCCTCTGATTTCACCGTGTACAGATAGTCTCCGCGTTTCTCAGAACGAAGCGATGGGAAATGACTATGATCATTGATTCTCCGAACTCCTTATGGCGATGGTACATTGGCGATCCGCGTCGTGGCATAATTTTTTGTGACAGATGACTTATCTCGTAAGCTCCTGCTCAATACTCTGCCACTCCCGTATTTCAAGGCAGAAAAGTGCTGCCGTCGGTTTGGTTTTTCAAGGATGCATTAATCGCGCCCGCCGGTCAGTCTTCCAAAGCCTAGATGATCGTGTTGTAATCCCCTATAAATGGGGGTGCCTTGGCTTTATCTCAATGCTCCTGTTGGCTCGCTTTCCTTTTCCTTCTTATCCTCTTCTTCTTCCCTTAAAGATCACGTTAGGGGCTTATGATCTCAAGGCCGTTTGTAGGAGTTCCCTTGGACCGCGTTGTGGCCTTCCGTCGGGGCCTCCCTTCGTTGAACATAAGCGTGTTGTCCCGTTGTTACTGTGGTCGTCGGTATGTTGGCCCTTATTGCTGCTGCTGTTGTTGTTGTTGTTGCTGTTCTCGCCGGCTCGGAGCGACGAAGTAGGGGTTCGATTTCCTCCGCTCGGGGAAAAATTCTGGTTATGCACCACTGCTCAAGAGGGGGCTCGGATTATACACCGCTGCTCACCCTCCTTCCTCGGCCCGGCGTGTTACACCCTCTTTGGATTCCAGAGGGGCGTGGTGACGGTCTTTGTCGGCTGTTGCCTCCTGGGCCGAGGAAGCGTTTCAAAAAATAGCCTCGAGATGGTGGTACTGGCGGGGTTTGCACCAGCCAAACTTTTCACCCAGCCACTTCCGGTCTTCTTCCGGCATTTTTTTGTCATTTTGCTCTTCTCCTCCGCCTCCCTCTTCAATATCCCTCCTTTTGGGGATGCCATCTTTGGGAGGATTCGGGATGAGATCCCCTAGGGAATCGATCATGGAAGATATTGTCTTTGAGGTCATATGCCTGAGGGGGTGGCAATGGAAGCGTGACAAAGACAGGCTAGATCTTTAGGCTAGGGTATTACCTGTATTCCCTCACCTTTTCTGTGTACAATGCAACCGTATGTAAGGATATCTCGAGGTTTGTTGTAAGTTAATACTTGTGCAAATATAAAAGAATTTCTTTCGGTTTCTTCCTCTGATGTTTGCCGCGTTCCTTCATATATATGTTTTTCTTTTGGTGGATTCGAGTGCATGTTCTTGTTATGTCGTCTGTGACACTGGCCTTGGGCGCGAGTGTTGCATCTGGCCTCATGCTGACGAACTGGCTGTATGTGGGGTCCTTTTGTGATTCCCCCAACTGGGCCCGGATTGGGCCACAATCTTAGGCCGTCGGAGCCCTTTCTTCGTGCAAAAAGTGTGATCGGAGCCTTTGGGCCTCAAAAAATGGCTGCAGAGAAAAACGTTATCTGGGATCCACGGTCTTGAAACGCCGGTAACTGCCCAGAGGCGATCTGTAAAAGGAGGACCGGCTGTGCTCCGGACCGTTCTGGTCATTATCCAGGGACCGCCTTGTGTGGGAGTTTTTTGTTAAGTATGCCTTTTCCTTTGTAAATCAGCCCCCTATGGCGAACACTTTTTGGGGCGGCACGCCAATTTGATGGAGACATTGTTGGTCTACTTTTGGGCATTGCCTTGTTATGGCGGAATTCCTTAGGGCCGGAGTTGGTGTTGGGGGTCGGTGCTTTCGATTTGTGCTGGCTCGTTCCGGCCTTCTTCTTATGTGCTTGTGAAGTTGCTTTCGTCCAGGGATTCCCAGAGCTTACTGATTTTAAGGAGCTCTGGCAGATCAGGCCCTTGGCGGCTGCTACCCCGGGGTACGGCGTAAACCAGTCATGACGATAGATGGAATATTTGTCGCATACTTGTGAAAGAGCTTTCATTGGGGTGAGACTGGACTGAATCTCCGGGGAGAGTGCGTTATCCGAGCCGGATGTTGTTCCTTAAAGCCCACAAGGGTAGGGGTACCCAGGAAGGTGCCTGGTCGTTGAGCAAGCCTTGCCGGCTTCTCGCTGTGGTAGGTTTTGGCGCGATCCCTCCGCGTCTGGGATCTTCGGGTTTTAGTTCGAGTTGATGTGGTCGTAGAACCACAGCTTGATTCTTCGAAGAGTTCAGATTGGGAACAGCCGATATCCGGACTGGCATAGCGTCAAGCTAAATTGTAGATGATGAAGGAGTGGTGACTTATCGCCGATGATTTGAACCAGGTCGGAGCGGGCCTTTGTAGGGAACGTTTGCTTGCAAGGACTTATGCCGGGGATACCATCTTTCTGGAAGATATAGCTCGAGCGAAGGTGGTCGGGCATGGTACCCGGCTCGTTTACGACTGATGTCCCGAAGAATGCCCGTTATCGGAGCGTCGCCTTTCGCGCATACATATTTATATATGTGTAACATAGAAAAAATGAGAGGAGTCATGACTTTCTTTACCTTTGTTGTATTGTGTTTGATCCTACGGACCGGTTTTCCGTATTTCGGCGGGACCCTGGAGGGTTCGGAACTAGTCTACTTAGGCCAGAGGACCTTTGAGTGTGGTTTGCTGATGCAAGCAGGCGTCGGAACCTTCTCGTTTTGTACAGCCGTTTTCGGCCTTAGGTCAGGTTTTTGTCGAGCCTGCCTGTCCTTCGGTCTCTTTATCCCATGAGGCCGATCGGATTTGGGTCCGGGAAGCCCCTTTTTGGAGAAACAGGTATCCTGTATTTTGTGCTGAATTGCACTCCCTCTTTACCGCCTTGACGTGTTGTTGTTTCAGTTGGAGGGAAAGGCGTGCAAGCTGGAGCAACTTTGGGGTGAAGTTTAGCAAAGACGAACATGAATTCATCGAGCTACGGGCACGCGTGAATATCCATTCCGAGGAGAAAAAGAGAGCTCAAGCCGGGGTTTCCGTCTTCGAGGCACAAATCCAGGCTGCTCGTGCGAATGACTCTGCCCGGCGAAGATGATCATGAAACTGTCATCCGAACTTTCGAGGGCGAAAACCAAGTTGGTGAATGCTCGAGCCGAAGCGATGATGAATGATACCAGGTCGGGGCAGAAAATGGCGGATTACTCGAGGAATGCCGATGTTGCTAAAGTTGAATTGCAGAAGATCCTCGATCATGCCGAAAACAGCAGAGAGTACGAGAGGTGCAGATCCCGGAGGGAAATCTTTGAGGAGATTCACGCAAGGGGCTTCGATCTCTCGAGGGAGATCGAGCAAGCCAAAGGAGAGGAGCATGATGCCAAGTTCCTGATGTCCGATGTCGAGGACGATTAGGAGGAAGACGCTGGGCAATGACAACTGTTTACCATGAAAATGGTAACTACAGTTAAATTTATTAAATGAGACTCCAAAAATACGTGATCTATTCCCGAGCTAGTTTGTTAAAGCAGATGATGCTAGTATTAGGAAATTTAGCGATAGGGCGGTAGATAAACGAGATAACGGGCAAACCAAAGGGTCTGCTACCCGGGCGTGAGCTCGGCCGGATGGGACTTCGAGGTCAACCTCGGGGTCGAGCTCGGGTCGTCGAGGGTATTCAGGCGTAATCTAATAGCTAGAAATATAATCAAACGGAGCTATTTATAACCGAAATTGAGTTTGTACGATGAAGAACTATTTATAAAATGAAGAACACGTTCAAAGTCAAAGGATATCGAGGTATCCTCAGTATCAGTGATAACCAATGAGCTTTTATAAGAATAGAGAGAGGGAGAGATATATATTATTTCACTTTGTAGAATTGTGGGAGCAACAACAGTCGTCCTTTACAAGGAAGGATGAGTCCCCTTTATATAGGAGAGGAGACTTAGTAACGAATACATATATATCTACTATACAAAATACGGAGATGTGACGGCTTGACTTGATATCCCAGCAGAGGCTAGGGATAGGCCGGCCCTGTCAGATTCAACCGCGTTCCTCGGGGAGCTCCTTTCTTTATCCCGATCTCAGCTTCGAATCAGGCCTTGATAGACCCCGACAGAAAGGGCTGAGCTGTGGCTTTATATCCTCGGGGTCTCGAGATGTCTAACCGAGGTGGTGTCATATCCTCGGGATATCGAGGTACCTTCCCGAGATGGCTTGATGGCGGGAAATCGAGCCCTCTGATTTCACCGCGTACACTTCGATGCCTTTGGAAGACAGATCGGCGAGCGCAATCAATGCGTTCTTGAAAACCGAATCGACGGTGGTACTGCCACTTTGAAGAACGAGAATCGACAATGCATTTAATGGCATCGAAAAGACAAGTCCAAGGGATTTCCCGATTGTCCCAAAGGCTCACGTCATAGGTTGCATCACCGATATGGCATTGGCGCAGGGAACTCAAAGAGTTGGTCATCAAATTCGCTTCCTATCGCTCCGAGCTAGGAAACGCGGAGACTATCTGTATACGGCAAAATCGGAGGGCCCAATTTCCCGTCATTAAAGCATTTCGGAAGATTGCCTCGAGGCTACAAAGATGCGCTCGAGTCTCCTTCCTCGGGGCCCGTCGACATCAGGCCTTGAGAGGATGTCGGTCGGGGCTGAAGCAAATTGGGAGTTCCCAAGACGCGGCTAAGCATGTCACTGCTAAGCCTGATAAAGCCTAGCCAGGCTACTCTAAGCCCTAATCTTGGCGTCGCTTCCAGCCATCCCATCTCCACACCCTTACAGCTAATATATGCCTTACCGCTTAAGTTTTCCCCCTTCTATATAAAGGGGATTTTTATTATTTTATGCAGGATTGATGTTGCTCTAAAGATTCTACATGAAATATATGATAACTCTCTCTCTTTCTCTCTAAGATACTCTCTCGACATTGTTGTTCTATCCTATTATTTTCATACGTGTTCCATATTCATTGTTTTCTTATTGCTTATCATTGGCTATAAAGATCCTCTTTTAATATTATTGCATCTATTAGCCCTTCCCTGATTTCCCCCGATAGCTTGAGCCCGAGCTCGAGACTCGACCTCGAGGCCCCGAATCGACCAGCTCGAGGCCCCGAACGGCTATCTTTCGGTTCGATTAGTACTTTATTTTAGCTCGCATCTCATCCTCAAACCACACACTGACAACATCAACCACTCCACGACTAGCATAAAAATAGATCACGTATTTTTAGAGTTCCATCAACAAATTTAATTGTTATTTCCATTTTCACGGTAAACACACAAGTTCGAGATTTCCTAAACAAAAAAATTATTTTTTTTCAATGTGCATTCTGAACTGGTTCTATTAGGTGATCTTAATCATCCCTAGTTCTAACATGTTCCTTTCAAAGCTTTTTCTGCTCAGTGCTTTTGTAAAGATGTCAGCAATCTGCTTATCAGTAGCACAAAATTCAATAGTGATCAGCCCTTTCTCATAGTTGTCCCTTAAAAAATAGTGTCTAACATCTATGTTCTTAGTTCTCTTATGATGAACCGGGTTCTTAGTCATACTAATAGAACTAGTGTTATCACAAAAAATTGGGATGCAACCAACTTCAATACCAAAATCCATCAACTGCTATTTGATCCACAGCAATTGAGCACAACAAGAAGCAGCAGCAACATACTCAGCTTAAGCAGTAGATAAGGCCATTGCTTTTTAATAGCCCATGACACAAGACGTGAACCAAGAAAGTGTGTCGTACCTGAGGTGCTCTTCCTGTCCACAAGGAAACCTGCATAGTCAGCGTCAGCATATCCCACTAGGTTAAAGTTACTACCTTTTGGATACCAAAGGCAAAGATCAGTAGTGCCTTTCAAGTATCTCAATATTCTCTTGACATCAGTCAAGTGGGATTCCTTTGGATTTGCTTGAAATTGAGCACAAAGCCCTACACTGAAGACAATGCCAGGTCTGCTAGCAGTATGATACAAAAGTGAACCAATCATACCCCTATACATCTTTTGATCAACAGATAAACCAGGTTCATCTATGTCCAATTTTGTGGCTGTTGCAATAGGAGTATCTATTTCCTTTGATTCGTCTATTTTAAACTTCTTAAGCAACTCTTTTGCATATTTCTGCTGATGAATCATGGTTCCATTTGAGTTCTGTTTAATTTGTAAGCCTAAGAAGAAATTAATTTCACCCATCATACTCATTTCAAATTCACTCCCCATTAATTTAGAAAATTCCTTACTTAGTTTTTCAGTGGTTGCCCCAAAAATTATGTCATTAACATATATTTGTACTACTAGAAGATCCTTACCTTTTTCCCTCAAGAATAGAGTGCTATCAATTTTACCTCTCTTGTAGCCATGTTCCAGCAGAAATTTGGTTAGTTTTTCATACCATGCTCTAGGAGCCTGCTTGAGTCCATAGAGTGCCTTGTGTAGTTTGAATACATGATCCGGACACTCCTTGCTTTCAAACCCTGGAGGTTGTTTGACAAGAACTTCTTCCTTTAAGTAGCCATTTAGAAAGGCACTCTTGACGTCCATCTGGTGAAGAGTAAATTCCATGTATGCAGAAAAGTCTATGAGGAGTCTTATTGCTTCCAATCTTGCAACTGGAGCAAAGGTCTCATCATAGTCTATGCTATCCTCTTGGTTATAACCTTTAACCACCAACCTTGCCTTGTTCCTTATAACAGTTCCATCTTCATCGAGTTTGTTTCTGATGACCTATTTAGTGCAAATTACTGATCTGTCCTTGGGTCTTGGAACCATATACCAAACTTGACTCCTTTCAAACTAATTGAGTTCATCTTGAATTATATTTACCCAGTTTACATCCTGCAATGCCTCAGCAATATTTTTAGGTTCAATAGGAGATAGGAAAGCATCAAAAGCACAAATATTCTTTAATTGAGATCTACTTTTAATTCCAGAAGTTGGATTAGTAATTATGTTCTCAATGGGATGAGAACTTTGATACTTGTAAGGTTTCACAACCAACTGGTTTCTGCTTGTTGTTTCTCCCATGTTTTGTTGCTGAGGAACAGGCTCATGGACAGGTTCCATTGGAGAATTAGATTCAGTTCTTCTTTGTTCAGTTCCCCCTGTCAAGTTGCCCTGAATGGAAGAACCTGTTCCATCACCTGTTCTTTCTTCTGGTGCAGCTTCAGCTTGGGCTGTGATTTCATTTAAACCTTTTATCAGCCTAATCGCTTCATCTTCATGTTCCTGTCTCTCAGAAAGAATGTTAGTTTCATCAAAAACTACATGTACACTTTCTTCTACACACATAGTTCTTTTGTTGTACACTTTATAAGCTTTGCTATGTGAAGAATATCCCAAGAATACTCCCTCATCACTTCTGGGATCAAACTTACCTAGGGAGTCATTTCCATTGTTGTGCACAACGAACTTGCATCCAAATGCCCTAAGATGGGATATATTTGGTTTTCTCCCTTTAAGTAACTCATAGGGAGTCTTCTCTACAAGAGGTCTAGTCATGCACCTATTAATGATGTAACATGCAGTATTTACAGCTTCTGCCCAGAAGCTATGAGGCAGTTTACTAGAAAGAAGCATAGTCCTAGCCATATCTTCAAGTGTCCTATTCTTTCTTTCAACTACTCCATTTTGTTGTGGAGTCCTAGGGGCAGAAAAATTATGATCTATGCCATGCACATCACAAAATTTAGCAAACTTAGCATTTTCAAATTCAGTTCCATGATCCGACCTAATTGATGCAAGTTGATTACCTAGTTGTTTTCGAGTTTTTCTAACAAAAGAAGTAAACATGTCAAATGCTTCATCCTTAGATGTTAAAAATAATGTCCAAGTATACCTAGAGTAATCATCAACAAGCAGCATCACATATTTTTTTACCACCTCTGTTTAATGTTCTCATTAGACCCCAGAGATCCATATGAACCAGTTCCATCGATTTGGTCGTGCTTACCACTTTCTTACATTTAAAAGAGGATCTTACCTGCTTCCCCCTTGCACAAGCCTCACAAACTTTATCTTCCTTAAACTTGATGTTAGGCAGCCGTATCACCAGGTCCTTGGAGACTAATTTGTTGAGTTGACTTAGACATGCATGTCCAAGTCTTTTATGCCAAATGAGGGGATCATTGTCCAACACACTTAAGCAAGTGAGTTCATTTTCTAAAAGAGTGGATAGATCTACAATGGTATATATTGTTTACTCTTTTTCCCTGCAAAACAATCTTGTCAATGGTAAGATTTATCACAAAGCATTTGGTAGAAGTGAATGCTGCCAAGTTACCTCTGTCACACAGTTGTGATACACTGATTAAGCTATATTTCAAGCCATCTATCAAGTAGACATTCTCTATGGAGTGTGAGTCTGTCTTGCCTACCTTTCCAACCCCAATGATCTCACCTTTCTTACCATTTCCAAAGGAGACATTACCTCCTTTTAGGTCCTCAAGTGAAAGGAACTGGTTCTTGCTTCCAGTCATATGCTTTGAGCAGCCTCTATCCATGTACCATATTTGGCTGCTCTCTTTCACTTGGACCTGCAAAAGGAAATCAGGGGTTAGTCTTAGGAACCCAAACTAGTTTGGGTCCCTTTCTATAGACAAAAGGGTGAACTAAATTCTTTTTAGCCCATCTTAGCAGCCTATGTTTCCCTTGAACAAAATTTTTGTTCTTTTGACTGGCCTTTTCTTTTGCAGTACACTCACTTTTGTAGTGACCAGTCTTACCACAGTGTGTGCAGATTTTGTTCTCAGAAAGTGTGATGTACTTGCTTTTAGGATCCTACTTAGGTGCAGGAGTCCCACAGCCAAGTCCTCTCTTATTGCTACTATGGTGTTCTTGTAGCCATGAAAGTGCATCAGGGGACTTATTCCATTTACAAGTTCTGTGTAGTTCATGCTTAACCTTGCTTAGATCTTCTTTTAGGACTCTTATCTGCTCATCTCTTTTGTAGAACTCATCCTTCATTTTTCCTAGATTTTCTTCTAAGGTGAGATGTGTGTGATCAGCTTTCTTTTTACCTGTTCCTAATTTCAGTTTCAAATTTTCATATCTAAGTTCTAGCACAGTGGTGTCAAGTTCAAGAACCTGGTTCTTCAACTCAGCATTTTTACTATCACTTTCACTAGCCTTGAGTTCCAGATTTTTGCACTTAGCTTTCAAGATTACATATTCCCTAGACAGCTGTTCCTTTTCATTATTTATGACATCAGATTCATCAATGAAATCTAGCAATAACTCGGATAAACTTTCTTTAGACAAAAATTTAATCTTGTCTTTTAGATGAATCACACTTACCTCTGATTCCTCATCAGATTCTCCAATGGGCATAAGTGCTTGTTCGTCTCCATCTGCATCTTCTAAATCCTCATCTGAGCTCTCTCCCCAAGCAGAAACCATAGCCTTTGTTGATCATTTGTTCTTCTTGGGATGAACATGTTCCTTCTTCCTGTTTCTTCGTTCAGCACTTTCCTTCTTCCATTCAATTTCCCACTGAGGACAGTTTTTGATGATGTGTCAGTCTTACCACATTTGTAGTAGCCCTCGTTGGTCTATTTTTCAGGGACTCTTGGTTTGTTGTAGGTTGCACATCTTGAAGAACCCTTTCCTCTCATTAGATACTTCTTGAAATCCCTCGTGATCATAGCCATTTCATCCTCCTCCAGATCTGCACCTTCAGCGATTCTGAGAGCCAGGCTTCTTTCCTTCTTGGGTGCATTCATCTTCATTGTTTGCCTTCTAAGTTCATAGGCAGTGAGATTTCCAATTAGCTCGTCCAACTTGAGAGTGGCAATGTTGTTGATTCCTAAATAGCAGTTATTTTGCTTTCCCAAGTAACTGGTAAAACCCTTGTCAGAATTTTCTCAACTGTGTCTTCTTCAAGGATAATCCTTCCAAGAGACTTAAGTTCATTTGTTAGTATTGTGAACCTTTTATACATCTCTTGGATGGTTTCTCCTTCCTTCATGGTAAAATTCTCGTATTGAGAGTACAGCAGTGTTCCTCTTGATCTCTTCACTTGAGGAGTTCCTTCATGATCCGCTTGGAAAGTATCCCAAGTTTCCTTAGTAGTAGTACAGCTTTGAATTATGTTGTACTCGTCTGGACCAAGTCCACACACAAGCTATTTCTTGGCCTTAGCATTCTTTTCCCACTTCTTCAAGTCCTCCGCGCTGTAGTCAGCTCTAGTTTTTGGCACATCTACTCCTTCAGCATTCTTCTTCATGGTAGCCAGGGGACCATCAGTAACAATGTCCCATAGTTCATAATCCTCTCCAATGATGTGATCTCTCATCCTGTTTTTCCACCAGGAGTAGTACTGTCCATTAAAGAGTGGAGGCCTAGCAGTGGATTGTCCTTCCCAGTTTCCAGGTGGTGCACTCATCTAGATCTTATTCCTAAGGTGTTAGCCTCTTCAAGGATAACGTGCTCTGATACCAATTGATGTTTTATACTTCAATTCCACACAAGAGGGAGGGGTGATTTGTGTGGTGACCAATTTTTTGCTTAAGCTGTTTATTGAAGGACCTGGTTCTTCTAAGTGTTCATTAACCTACTATTGCAGAAATAGTAAATGCGAAAAGTAAAGAACACAAGTATTATACGTGGAAAATACCTGGCTCAAAAGTTGGAAAAAACCACGACCTACTTTCCAGTAGGATTTTCCCAAACTCTCCACTAAAATCACTGAGCCAGAAACAACATTTACAAAAACTCTTTTGTAAGCCTGGGACTAATTCTAATCCCATTGTAGCACACAGCCTCAACTGTTGCGACAATTTCAAGTTAACTCTAAGTTGAAAAATTCTGAGTACCTAATACAATTGCTTCTAGATAAAGGTGAAAGGTACAATATGAAACCACCTACTACAATTGAACTAGAACAAAAGACAGACACTTGGAACTGGTTCTTCTATCTGGTTCAAGTAGCTTCAGGTTTGCACGCTTGAATCACACACGAATTGCTTGCAAAATTGCCTTGCTAGTTTGCTCTAATTCACGTTTAACTTCTGCTTATGTGCGTTACCTGTAAAAAAAGAGAACAAAACTGATATTTATAGAGTTAGTAAATAGAGATTGACTAGAATTCTGATGCTACTCTTCCTTGGTAGAAGAGTTCTAGTTAATGTCAACCTCTAACTCCTTCCCTTTCTTAAACCGTGTTCTCTTTGAGTAAGGAGTCTTTCTCCTTATCCAATATGCAACCTTCTCGATCGGGATCAGAAGATATTACTTCTTTCAAGTTAAGTTTATCTCCTTTCACGTGCATTCACATACTTAAGTCTGTCCGTATCTGTGCTCCACTAGGATGGACCCGGTTCATGCATGAGTTTCTTTGTCAGTCTTCAAAACTAACCGTTACTTGGGCCAACATTCTTGCTTCGCTATTTCAAGAATTCAAGGTGTCATCTTTTTTGGGTGAGTTTTTCAATTATTTTGGGCTTCTTTGGATCTCTATGTCGGAGTTTTCTCCACTTTCTATGTTTGCAATTCTTTCATGAATTCTGTTCTTTTTTGCTTTTACCTTCTGCTTATACAATCTTCTAGCCTGGTAACTTTTCTCTCTTGTTCTTCTCTAGCACCGTGTTCTAGCTTCACTTTTAATTTTTTCTGAAAGTTTGTCCATATTTGGTTCAATGTTATTTTTTCTATTCTTTTGCATAATTTATTGCTAGATTTTCTACGTACATGCATGAATAGAATTCTATCTGATTTTGATATGTTTGTTTGGCAAGAAATATTTGTGAAATATTTGTTCTTTTGGGGTAGGTAGAACTAAATTTGCGTTTTATGGAATTCTTTGATTAAAATATCTGAAATGTGATAGTCACTCAATGTGTTTGCATTAATTCATGAGAGAGATGCACTTGTATAGTAAACTTTCCAGTTGCCACCCATCTCCATTTCTGTGTTTGTTTTCTTAAATAAGAATGCACCTATGTATACATGTGTTTTTCACTATGTTTGAGAGTATTTCTATTTTGTTAATATTGTTTCGTGAATTTTTTTTTATTTTTTTCTCCTACGCCTTGTTAAAAACCTGAAGTAATGATCGGTTTGGTCATTTTTTGGTATAACGTTCTTGGAAAAGTCAATATTTAGTAGCTTTCAAATGAAAAGAGAAGGAAAAAGTTGCCCGTCTCTATTTTCTCTTGTATGACTATACATGTTGCAATAGCAAAACGATCTAAATCTTTGTATATGCTGTAAGATTAAATAGTACATAGGAAAAGATTCATATTCAACATAAAAATACAATGTTGAGTTGAGATTGAGATACACATTATTTTATTTCTCTTCCGTTGTGCATGCTGCTGCTTTTCCTATCTCTAAGTTGTGCTATCGCTCTTTCTACATTAGAGGTAGCTGGACAAATCTTTTGCAAGGGTATTAAGTTCTTCATGTTGGAACTTGTTATAACTATATATACTTTTCCGATCTGCTTCACTTATGGTGGTTCTTTCTCATGAAAGAATTGTTCCTACTACAGTAACTCAATCACCAACTTACTGTGCGTCTACTATATATATGTCCAAACATATGCTTTTATTGGTATAAGAAATATAACAGCATGTATTCGCTTAAGTTGACTGATGCAGCGATTTCATCGACGCAGAAATGTTACTGCCAAATGATCATTTGCAACATTTTGATGTGCTTGAATGCTCATATTGCAAACAAATTTTACGAGTTCGATGTTAAAGTATGTTTCATTGCATAATTGCAAAAGATATACAACATTAGTTCATCGATATTATTTGTTCACCCACTTAGAAGCTTCATCTATTTAGCAAATTATCGTATATATACGAACAAATATATATACGCATATATGTTAAGATTCGTTCATTACAAGTGTTTGTTACAAATTGATCTTACCGATAGAAGTGTATCAACAACTGTTGTTTGTGGTCTTCTTGGCGAAAAGATGCTCTCAAAGACAGCTGAAGAAATTTATGAACGCCTTTCATCAAGGTATGTATTAAACGAATTGTACATTTTATCTTTAAAAAATTTCAATACCAATTGATGCGTTTATATATAAATATTTTGTGTTAGAGTTATTGAGAGTTGCTTAATCTGTAGATGAAGAGGGTTTAGATTTCTTAAAGATTTGCCCTTTAGTTGATCATTTCTCCTTATATTTTTGGCTAATATAATAGTGAAACAAATTCCGCTATTTGATGGCTTTGCATTCCTTTAGCTACTTTGAAATTCTTTGGTATCTGGAGATTAGTGGGATATAGATTGTATTATTAGTAATTTTAGAGGAAGAATGCAGTAGAGACCACTATCCACCTATCCCAACTACTATAATTGAATGATGAATGGAAACTCTACAGAGGTTACCTAAAAAAACCTTCAGCGGCAGCAACAACAACGCCATGGCATGAAAATATTTTTTTATCTATCTAAATAATATAATTTTTTTAGCATAATTGACATCTATTGGGGAGTCACGTGGACTTTCTCGAAAATGCTCCCAAACAATAACTCACAACCGCCCTCCTTCAGCCAATCTAAACCGCCGGATATCTCCATTCCTCCATCATCCCCACCTTTACAACCTTTTATAGCTACTTCTTCCTCACATCTCGACGCTAATGTGATTATTGATTCTGCTGAAAATACTTTCCAACCATCCAAACACATCCCAACATCTTATCTCAATACCCTACTTTCAAATAATATATCAACTTCCACATATCCTTCAAATGATCCGTTATCATTGTTAGTAGACTGTATTTGTAAAATAATTCTGGAAATATAAATGAATATAAATAGAAATGAACATAAACAGAAATGACATAAAACCAATTCGAGCCCACTGAATTCACAGTGTTTCCTTAAGGAATTTAATCCCCTCCTAGTACCCAAGGTTATGGATTATTTCCTCCTAGGATAGAACGAATTACACACTGGTGTAGTGGTACTTCAAACCCCAGCGTTTCAGCGAACACAAAGTTCGGTAGCAGATCACACTTACTTTTTGCTTTGTTTGATGCTAAAAGTATGCAGAAGAAGGAGAAGAAACTCAGAAAATCGTAGTGAAATTCTGAGCAGAATAGTGTTGTATTTATAGCCAAAGTTGGGCTGAAATCTGAAGAGGTGCAACTCTTCAGAATGGCTGTTTATGCAAAACGCCCACAGCATAAATGCCATTACATAAATGGCCATTTACTCAACAATAAAGAGAAAAAATTGAAGAGGGTGGTTACTTTTCTGTTACCAAAACAGAAAAACAGATTGAATTAAATATTAATATTTAATATTAATATTCTCTTATTAAAACAAATATTTAATAACATTTCTGTTAATATTTTACTATTAACAAATAAATTTGGTCCAAAAAGTTAATCAATCAATCGATCATTTGACCAAATCCAAATCCGAATCCGAATTCGAAGCCGAAGCTGAAGCTGAAGCCGAAGCCGTAGCTGTAGCCGAAGCCGAAGCCGAAGCCGAGCCGAGCGAGCGAGCGACGACGACGGCGCGAGGCTTGCCTTCTTCTCAACTCTTTAAGAGCTAGAAGAAGAGCAATTGCTTATATACCCATAAAAAACCTCTTCCTCTTCCAATATGGGACAATGCCCATTTGCCAAGGGGGAAAACTTAAAATTTCACTCAAAAATTTTATTTTCCTCCATTTCCCATTCACCCTCTTTTAAGTATTTAATATATTAATTAAATACATCCAAACCCAACAATCCCCCACATGAATGGGGAATGGCTATATCACGGAAGTAGGCATGAAAAATTGTGTGATTCGCAAGTAAGGATTAATTGCATCTGGATAAGTAGGTTTCCCTTTGAACTTTCCGTAGTGATCTTATGTCGGATATACTCGATCAATCGGTAGATTTGATATCTTTGAACCGTCGAACTTTAGTGTATACCTAGACAACCACAAGTCACACAACCAACCCTTAACCGTCTTTGGTTCTCATTGTTGTGTTCGTTTCAGCCATGAACACTGCCTGGTTTCATAAGTGCGTAGAGAACTGGCCTTACAATGTTCTCCTTGAAGCGGCTAACACTTCACACTTACATAGGTGATTCCTAAACGTGTCATCCCGTAGATACACTATATGATATACCCCGTATCAAATTTAGAAATCATTAAAAAGCCTTAATGCTTTATCCTTGGTACTGAACATTGTCTCATCACGAGAATGGACCAAAAGTTTGGTTGACAATGTTGAACCGTCATAAATGACTTTGTTTGATCTCCTTGAACCTAGATCTTGGGATCTCCAGTCTTCTAGGTAGAGTTACCGCCACTATGACTTGTTCTCGGCCACAGTCCCATTCCCCTTGATGACTTCTCAACTACCTCTCTAGTTAGGCCTTTTGTACGTAGATCCAACACATTATCACTTGACTTTACATAGTCAATCATGATAATTCCTCTAGAGAGTAATTGTCTAAAGGTTTTATGTCTTCGTCGTATATGGCGAGACTTGCCGTTATACATAACCCTCCCAGCCCTTCCAATTGCCGCTTGACTATCACAATGTATGCATATTGGTGCCAACGGTTTGGGCCAAAATGGAATATCTTCCAAGAAATTCCGGAGCCATTCATCTTCTTCACCGGCTTTATCCAAGGCTGTGAACTCAGCCTCCATTGTAGAGCGGGCAATACAAGTTTGTTTGGATGACTTCCAAGATACCGCTCCTCCACCAATAGTGAATACATATCCACTTGTGGACTTGGAATCAGTTGATCCGGTGATCCAATTTGCATCACAGTATCCCTCAATGACCGCAGGATATTTATTATAGTGCAAAGCAAAGTCCTGGGTATGTACTAAATACCAAAACTCGATTCATGGCCATCCAATGAGATTGGCCTGGATTGCTCGTATATCGACTCAATTTACTTATAGCACAAGCTATATCTGGTCGTGTACAATTCATGATGTACATTAAGCAACCCAACACATGAGCATAATCCAATTGTGATATGCTCTGGCCTTTGTTCTTTGCTAATGCAAGATTCACATCAATTGGAGTCTTTGCAACTTTAAAGCCCAAGTGCTTGAATTTTTCAAGTACTGTCTTAATATAATGAGATTGTGACAATGCTAGACCTTGAGAAGTCTTACGAATCTTAATTCCCAGAATTAAATCCGCAACTCCCAAGTCTTTCATATCAAACTTGCTAGTTAGCGTACGCTTAGTAGCATTTATGTTGGCAATGTCATTACTCATTATGAGCATATCATCCACATATAGCAAACAATGACTATGTGATTTGGAACATTTTTAATGCACACACATTTATCACATTCATTTATCTTAAATTCATTTGACAACATTGTTTGGTCAATTTAGCATGCCATTGTTTGGGTGTTTGTTTTAATCCGTAAAGGGACTTAACAAGTCTACAGACCTTCTTTTCTTTACCTGGAACCACAAACCCTTCAGGTTGTTCCATGTAGATTTCTTCCTCCACTCTCCATTTAAGAAGGTCGTCTTAACATCCATTTGATGAATTTCATGACCATAAACTGCAGCTAACGGCACTAACGTTCGTATGGACGTAATTCTTGTAGAGTATGTATCAAAATAGTCAAGACCTTATCGTTGTCTATACCCTTTGACCATAAGTCTTGCTTTATACTTGTCAATAGTGCCATCATCTTTCATTTTCCTCTTAAAGATCCATTTAGAACCCAACGGTGTATTTCCAGGAGGAAGATCAACCAATTCCCATGTATGGTTGTTCAGTATGGATTCTATTTCACTATTAACTGCCTCTTCCATAACAATGATTCCGAAGAAGACATAGCTTCTTTAAATGTTTGAGGCTCATTTTCCAATAAGAAAGTCACAAAATCTGGTCCAAAAGAAGTAGACGTTCTTTGACGTTTACTACGTCTTGGATCCTCCTGGTTAAGTGTACTTTCTTTTGTTTCTTCCCGAGGTCGTTTAGATCCTTCACCAATCGACTCACATTCCTTTTTATACGGATATATATTTTTAAAGAACTCAGCATTATCTGATTCTATAACCGTATTATCATGAATGTCGGGATTTTCTGATTTATGAACCAGACATCGATATGCTTTACTATTAGTCGCATATCCTATGAAAATACAATCAACGGTTTTCGGTCCTATTTTTACCCTTTTGGGTTTAGGAACTTGCACTTTTGCCAAACACCCCCACACTTTAAAATAATTCAAGTTGGGCTTCCTTCCTTTCCATTTTTCATATGGAATGGATTGTGTTTGGCTATGGGGTACTCGATTTAGTATTTCGGCTAGCCGTAAAAACGGCTTCCCCCACAAGTTCTGTGGCAAACCAGAACTTATCAATAATGCGTTCATCATCTCCTTTAATGAACGATTCTTTCTTTCTGCAATCCCATTGGGTTGGGGCGTGTAAAGGGCCGTTGTTTGATGAATAATTCCATATTCTAAACATATTTGTTCAAAAGGAGATTAATATTCACCACCCTTATCACTTCTTATCATTTTGATTTTCTTATTAAGTTGAGTTTCAACTTCATTTTTGTATTGCTTGAATGCGTCTATTGCTTCATCTTTACTATTAAGTAAGTAAACATAGCAATATCGAGTACTATCGTCAATAAAAGTTATGAAATATTTTTTCCACCGCGAGATGGTATTGACTTCATGTCACAAATATCTGTGCGAATTAAGTCTAAAGGATTTGAATTCCTTTCAACCGACTTATAAGGATGTTTAACATACTTAGATTCCACACATACTTGACATTTTGATTTGTCACATTCAAACTTGGGCAATACTTTGTCACGATCCAAACCCCGGTCGTGATGGCGCCCAACACATTGCTAGGCAAGCCCGACCATTTACGCAACCTTAGCCAAATAATCTAAATAAATAAATAAATGTTCACTACTATAATACCAATTTAGTGCGGAAATTCTGATATAATCTCTAACATTCGAAAACCCCAAAATAAAATACTAAATAGCCCACTGAATCTGGTGTCACGAACATGAGCCTCTAGAAGCAGATTATTCACCTATTACAAGTCCGACTAGGAAAATAATACGAATAAAATAATAAAAGATAGAAGGGAGAGATCAAGGCTGCGAACGCCATGCAGCTACCTCGACACTCCCAGATAATTACTGCTCAGCTAACAAGCCCTCACTCACCCTTTGGTGTACCTGAATCTGCACACAAGGTGCAGGGAGTATTGTGAGTACTTCCAACTCAGAAAGTAATAAATATAAATAAGGTCTGAGGATAAGAAATCCTAAATAAACACAAAGTAAAGCTAAAAATACCATTAAACAGCAATACAGTCAGAATAAACAACATAACAGATGAAGAAATAAATGACAATTAAATATGCAATGCAACACATAAACCGGTACCTCCAGTACCCCGCTGCGGCCGTGCAGCCCGCTCCATTTATTTAACGTCGACGGCGCTCACTGGGGGTGTGCAGACTCCGGGAGGGGCCCCTTACGGCCCAAGCGCAATAGTAAGCCATCTCGTGGCATCAAACAGGCCCTTGACCTCATATCAATATCATTATAATGCGGCTGCGGCGTGCAGCCCGATCCCATACTCAGTCCAAAAATCACACAATAGTATAAAAAATATTCAACCCAAACTTCATTTAAAAATATTAACTTAATTTCTAATTTAAGAAAATGGCTGAGATTTCAAACACAGTATTAAATACCAGGACTGAGTTTAATATTTATAAATATGGTAAAAATACCATTAAAATAATCCCTGAAGGATTCAAGTAGTTGGCACGAAGCCCAATTATGACAATTACTCCATTTTTATAAGGATATTACAAATCTACAATTAAATAGGTATCAATTTTATTAAGCGGGACGGACCAAGTCACAATCCCTGACGTTGCTCTACCCCACACCCGTTATCCGGCGTGCAAGTCACCTCACATAGCACTACGTTATGCAAATTCGGGGTTTCAAACCCTCAACACAGCATTTACATTTATTACTAACCTCAAGCTGGCCAAAGTCCTAGCTTGCTACGCCCTTGCCTTTCGAATTAACCTCCTCGTGCGTCGAATCTGACCAAAACCACAACGAATACGTCACAATAGGCTAAGGGAACATAACCCAATCGAAAAGACTCGAAAAATATCGAAAATTACGAAATTCGCAAAACCCGAGCCCCGGGCCTACTTCTCGAAAAATCAAAAAATTAACATCACCGGATTCCTCATCTCGACACGAGTCTATACATACCAAAATCTCTCAAATCGGACCACGAATGGCCCCTCAAATCTCAAATTTAGAATTTCAAACTCAAGCCCTAATTTCTTACAATTTGGCTATATTCTCATGAATTTCAAGGATGATTCTACAATAAAATCGTATTTTTAACTCATAAAACTTACCTTCAATCGACCCCAGTTGAAACTCTCTTCAATCCCCGTCCAAAAGCTCCCAACAATGCCCAAAAATGGAGGAAAAGTGGGTTGGGTTCGCGGATGAAATGTTTTAAAACATTCTGCCCAGGTCTGACCCCTCCTTCTTCGCGTTCGCGAGACCACTCTCGCGTTCGCGAAGGCCAAGTTCCCCAGACCCTTCGCGTTCGCGTAGCATGTCTCGCGTTCGCGTAGGCCAATTGACTCCAGGCCTAATCTCCTTCTACGCGTACGCGGTTGCACTGTCGCGTTCGCGTGGCACACTATTCCCCTCCTTCGCGTTCGCGTCTCATACTTCGCGTTCGCGAAGGCCAAATCTCAGCTCCCCCATTTTTCCTCTTCGCGTTCGCGAGACACCCCTCGCGTTCGCGAATAAGGAAACCAGATACCAACAGTTCAGCAATCCAACAAGTTCCAAAAATGACCCGTTAGCCATCCGAAACACACCCGAGGCCCCCGGGACCTCAACCAAAAATGCCAACATATCCTAAAACCTCTTTCAAACTTGTTCCAATCATCAAAACACCTCTAACAACACTAAAATCATCATTTCTCATCGAATTCAAGCCTAAGTTTTTCAAAAACTTCCGAAATACGCATTCGATCAAAAATCCAACCAAATCACCTCCGAATGACCTGAAATTTTGCACACACATCCCAAATCACCTAACGAAGCTACTGCAACTCTCAGAATTTCATTCCGACCCTCGGATCAAAATCTCACCTATCAACCGGAATTCGCCAAAATACTAACTTCGCCAATTCAAGCCTAGTTCTACATCGGACCTCCAAAACCGATTCCGATCGCACTCCTAAGTCACAAATCATCCCCCGAAGCTAACCGAATCACCGGAATTCACATCCGAGCCCTCTAACTCAATAGTCAACATCCGGTTGACTTTTCCATTACAAGCCTTCCTTAAAGAGACTAAATGTCTTATTTTCTACCAAATCCAAACCGATTCGACTCTAACTTACCAAATGCCGACAATGAAACATGAAGAAGCAATAAATGGGGAAAACGGGGCGGTAACACATGAGACGACGGATCGCGTCGTCACATACTTCCAAATTAATTATTTTCTGTAAGGTTTTATAATTGACATGACCCAAACGTATATGCCATAATTCATTTGACTCAAGTAAGTAAGACGAAGCTGAAACTTTATTATTATTTTCAACAACCATTACATTCAGCTTGAAAAGGCCCTCAGTGAGGTAACCTTTTCCTACAAACATTTCATTCTTACTTATTACAACCTTATCGGAAACAAAAACACATTTAAACCCATTCTTAACAAGATGTCCAGTAGAGACTAAATTCTTCCTAATCTCGGGAACATGAAGGACGTTGTTCAAAGTCACCACTTTGCCGGAAGTCATTTTGAGAAATATCTTCCCACATCCTTCAATCTTCGCCTTTGAAGCATTTCCCATAGAAATCGTCTCATCGGGTCCAACAGGAGCATAAGAAGCAAAAGCTTCTCTAAGAGCACAAAAATGGCGAGTGGCTCCAAAATCAATCCACCACTCTTTCGGATTTCCCACCAAGTTGCATTCGGAAAGCATGGCACATAAATCATCAACATAATCATGCTTTTCAACCATGTTTGCTTGACCCTTCTTCTTGTCTTTCTTCGGAGCACGACACTCCGTAGATTTGTGTCCAGTTTTTCCACAGTTGTAGCAGTTTCCACTGAACCGCTTCTTGCTTGGGTTGTATTTCGGTCCAGAAGCCTTCTTCCTCTTTTTGTTCTCTTCAACAATATTTGCTCCCATTATTTTGAGTTTCCACGGCCTCTCTTTTCAGGAGCTTTGTTGTCCTCTTTGATTCTCAACCGAACAATGAGATCTTCAAGGGACATCTCTTGCGTTTGTGTTTCAAGTAGTTTTTGAAGTCCTTCCACAAAGGAGGCAACTTCTCAATCATTGTTGCTACTTGAAATGCTTCATTGATGACAAGACCTTCAATGAAATTTCTGTTAGTAAAAATACTAAGATTATTACTTTCAACATCAATATTAATTTGATTTATACCTTCAGCAAGGAGATCGTGAATAATCACTTGCAATTCCTGGACTTGGGTAATAACAGACTTGCTATCTACCATTTTGTAGTCCAAAAACTTTGCAGCAACAAACTTTTTCAACCCGGCATCTTCGGTTTTGTATTTCTTTTCAAGCGCAGTCCACAGTTCCTTTGACGTTTCCACGCCACTGTAGACGTTATACAAAGCATCCTCCAGCCCGCTTAGAATATAATTCTTGCACAAAAAATCTGAATGCTTCCACGCCTCAATCACGAGAAAGCGTTCAGTTTCCGGAGTTTCATCGGACAGCACAGGAACATCTTCCTTGATGAACTTCTGGAGACTTAGAGTAGTCAAATAGAAGAACATCTTTTGTTGCCAGCGCTTGAAATCAATCCCGGAAAATTTTTCGGGTTTTTCCGCCGGTGCCAATGTTACCGGTGTCGTTCGGCTTGTTGAGGCATTGGCAGTCACCATTGGAACAGCTTGGTTCTCATTCTCATTAGTCATTTCTGTAAAAGAATGACACAAACGTTAAAATCACGTAGATTTTAATAGAGTACAAAACCACAAAGGTTTTACTCTTCCAGAAACAGTAAGTACAAATACAGAAAATATATTAAATTCCTTAAGCTTGTTAGTATACTGTATTTGTAATATAATTGTGGAAATATAAATGAATATAAATAGAAAATGACAGAAAATCAATTCGAGCCCACTGAATTCATAGTGTTTCCTTAAGAAATTTAATCCCCTCCTAGTACCCAAGGTTATGGATTATTTCCTCCCAGGATAGAACGAATTACACACTGGTGTAGTGGTACTTCAAACCCCAGCATTTCAGCGAACACAAAATTCGGTAGCAAATCACACTTACTTTTTGCTTTGTTTGATGCTAAAAGTATGCAGAAGAAGGAGAAGAAACTCAGAAAATCGTAGTGAAATTCTGAGCAGAATAGTGTTGTATTTATAACCAAAGTTAGGCTGAAATCTGAAAAGGTGCAACTCTTCAGAATGATTGTTTATGCAAAACGCCCACAGCATAAATGACATTACATAAATGGCCATTTACTCAACAATAAAGAGAAAAAATTGAAGAGGGTAGTTACTTTTCTGTTACCAAAACAGAAAAACGGATTGGAAATTGAGAGATTATGATTTTGCATAATCCATATCTAGATAGGCTTCTAGCAGCATTAGCCTTTGATTATATTGGTTATTAGATGAATATTGAGTGACATGTTAGAAGATATTATTCACATTAAGAATGGTACTTCTACTTTATTTTATGCCCGTTATGTATTTTCTCAAACAACCATGTATGAAAGTTTCAAACAGATTATGCAAATAATAACATGAGTTAACTTGAATACGCCGATAGTTTAAAAAAGTTTTATATTATTAGGTCATCCAAAAGATCTATAGGTAACACTCCATAAAAATGAGATTTTGTAACCTAATAAAAGTGACCTAATTATATTTAAAAATTTGCTATTTGATATAATACTCCGTATAAGTTAAAACTCTTTTAACATTTTATTTAATGGTCCTTCAAAAGGTTTGAATTTGTGACGTTCTTTTTAATCTTTACAATCTGTGTACTTAGAGAAGAAACTTTTTGACGTGAGAAGAATTAAGGTTGATTATTTTTTAATTGTTTTCCTAATGATTAAACAATCCACGAATGCAACATATTAAAATTACTATCGAACTAAACAATAGTACTAATTCAAGCATAAGCGAATTGTAATTCTGCCTGAAGTGTTATTATAGTGTTGCATGACATACCTGATACAATAGTAGAAATTTTCATGACCTAAGCAGAGCAGTGCATATCTCTGGAATTAAAGCAACACAAACTAAAGTTTATTTCTTAATAAAAGTACTAAACCATAACAATCCACGAGTAGGAAAAATATTTTTTCTTCACTCAGCGTTTAATACTTATAAAATTTTAAATGAAATTTTTTTGTCTTGGGTTTGATTAACCTACAAGTATAGAACAGGGTAGTTATAGCAAAGCTTTATTGGGATATAGCAAGAAAGCAAGACAGATTATGGATCAGGTGGATTCATGCATTCTACATCAAAGATAAAAGACTTGAAGACATGACAATCCCACAACAGGCAAGTGTTGGGTTTTTTAAGGTATTTAATTAATATATTAAATACTTAAAAGAGGGTGAATGGGAAATGGAGGGAAATGAAATTTTTGAGTGAAATTTTAAGTTCCCCCTCCCTTGGCAAATGGGCATTGTCCCATATTGGAAGAGGAAGAGGTTTTTTATGGGTATATAAGCAATTGCTCTTCTTCTAGCTCTTAAAGAGTTGAGAAGAAGGCAAGCCTCGCGCCGTCGTCGTCGTCGCTCGGCTCGGCTTCGGATTCGGATTCGGATTTGGTCAAATGATTGATTGATTAACTTTTTGGACCAAATTTATTTGTTAATAGTAAAATATTAACAGAAAATTAAATCAAATCCGTTTTTCTGTTTTGGTAACAGAAAAGTAACTACCCTCTTCAATGGCATTTATGTTGTGGGCGTAAACAGCCATTCTGAAGAGACCCAACTTTGGCTATAAATACAACACTATTCTGCTCAGAATTTTAACTACAATTTTCTGAGTTTCCTCTCCTTCTTCTGCATACTTTTAGCATCAAAACAAAGCAAAAAGTAAGTGTGATTTGCTACCGAACTTTGTGTTCGCTGAAACACTGGGGTTTGAAGTACCACTACACCAGTGTGTAATTCGTTCTATCCTGGGAGGAAATAATCCATAACCTTGGGTACTAGGAGGGGATTAAATTCCTTAAGGAAACACTGTGAATTCAGTGGGCTCGAATTGGTTTATGTCATTTCTGTTTATATTCATTACTGTTTATATTCATTTATATTTCCAGAATTTATTTTACAAATGCAGTGTAATAACAAGCTTAAGGAATTTAATAATTTATTTTCTGTATTTGTACTTACTGTTTCTGGAAGAGTAAAACCTTTGTGGTTTTGTACTCTATTAAAATCTACGTGATTTTAACGTTTGTGTCATTCTTTTACAGAAATGACTAATGAGAATGAGAACCAAGCGGTTCCAATGGTGACTGCCAATGCGTCAACAAGCCGAACGACACCGGCAGCATTGGCACCGGCGGAGAAACCCGGAAAATTTTCCGGGATTGATTTCAAGCGCTGGCAGCAAAAGATGTTCTTCTATTTGACTACTCTAAGTCTCCAGAAGTTCATCAAGGAAGATGTTCCTGTGCTGTCCGATGAAACTCCAGAAACTGAACGCTTTCTCGTGATTGAGGCGTGGAAGCATTCAGATTTTTTGTGCAAGAATTATATTCTAAGCGGGCTGGAGGATGCTTTGTATAACGTCTACAGTGGCGTGGAAACGTCAAAGGAACTGTGGACTGCGCTTGAAAAGAAATACAAAACCGAAGATGCCGGGTTGAAAAAGTTTGTTGCTGCAAAGTTTTTGGACTACAAAATGGTAGATAGCAAGTCTGTTATTACCCAAGTCCAGGAATTGCAAGTGATTATTCACGATCTCCTTGCTGAAGGTATAACTCAAATTAATATTGATGTTGAAAGTAGTAATCTTGGTATTTTTACTAATAGAAATTTCATTGAAGGTCTTGTTATCAATGAAGCATTTCAAGTAGCAGCGATGATTGAGAAGTTGCCTCCTTTGTGGAAGGACTTCAAAAACTACTTGAAACACAAACGCAAGGAGATGTCCCTTGAAGATCTCATTGTTCGGTTGAGAATCGAAGAGGACAACAAAGCTGCTGAAAAGAGAGGCCGTGGAAACTCAACAATAATGGGAGCAAATATTGTTGAAGAGAACAAAAAGAGGAAGAAGGCTTCTGGACCGAAATACAACCCAAGCAAGAAGCGGTTCAGTGGAAACTGCTACAACTGTGGGAAAACCGGACACAAATCTACGGAGTGTCGTGCTCCGAAGAAAGACAAGAAGAAGGGTCAAGCAAACATGGTTGAAAAGCATGATGATGTTGATGATTTATGTGCCATGCTTTCCGAATGCAACTTGGTGGGCAATCCTAAAGAGTGGTGGATTGATTCTGGAGCCACTCGCCATGTTTGTGCTGTTAGAGAAGCTTTTGCTTCTTATGCTCCTGTTGGACCCGATGAGACGATTTCTATGGGAAATGCTTCAAAGGCGAAGATTGAAGGATGTGGGAAGATATTTCTCAAAATGACTTCCGGCAAAGTGGTGACTTTGAACAACGTCCTTCATGTTCCCGAGATTAGGAAGAATTTAGTCTCTACTGGACTTCTTGTTAAGAATGGTTTTAAATGTGTTTTTGTTTCCGATAAGGTTGTAATAAGTAAGAATGAAATGTTTGTAGGAAAAGGTTACCTCACTGAGGGCCTTTTCAAGCTGAATGTAATGGTTGTTGAAAATAATAATAAAATTTCAGCTTCGTCTTACTTACTTGAGTCAAATGAATTATGGCATATACGTTTGGGTCATGTCAATTATAAAACCTTACGGAAAATGATTAATTTGGAAGTATTGCCCAAGTTGAATGTGACAAATCAAAAATGTCAAGTATGTGTGGAATCTAAGTATGTTAAACATCCTTATAAGTCGGTTGAAAGGAATTCAAATCCTTTAGACTTAATTCACACAGATATTTGTGACATGAAGTCAATACCATCTCGCGGTGGAAAAAAGTATTTCATAACTTTTATTGACGATAGTACTCGATATTGCTATGTTTACTTACTTAATAGTAAAGATGAAGCAATAGACGCATTCAAGCAATACAAAAATGAAGTTGAAACGCAACTTAATAAGAAAATCAAAATGATAAGAAGTGATAGGGGTGGTGAATATGAATCTCCTTTTGAACAAATATGTTTAGAATATGGAATTATTCATCAAACAACGGCCCCTTACATGCCCCAATCCAATGGGATTGCAGAAAGAAAGAATCGTTCATTAAAGGAGATGATGAACGCATTATTGATAAGTTCTGGTTTGCCACAGAACTTGTGGGGGGAAGCCATTCTTACGGCTAGCCGAATACTAAATCGAGTACCCCATAGCAAAACACAATCCATTCCATATGAAAAATGGAAAGGAAGGAAGCCCAACTTGAATTATTTTAAAGTGTGGGGGTGTTTGGCAAAAGTGCAAGTTCCTAAACCCAAAAGGGTAAAAATAGGACCGAAAACCGTTGATTGTGTTTTCATAGGATATGCAACTAATAGTAAAGCATATCGATTTCTGGTTCATAAATCAGAAAATCCCGACATTCATAATAATACGGTTATAGAATCAGATAATGCTGAGTTCTTTGAAAATATATATCCGTATAAAAAGGAATGTGAGTCGATTGGTGAAGGATCTAAACGACCTCGGGAAGAAACAAAAGAAAGTACACTTAACCAAGAAGATCCAAGACGTAGTAAACGTCAAAGAACGTCTACTTCATTTGGACCAGATTTTGTGACTTTCTTATTGGAAAATGAGCCTCAAACATTTAAAGAAGCTATGTCTTCTTCGGAATCATTGTTATGGAAAGAGGCGGTCAATAGTGAAATAGAATCCATACTAAACAACCATACATGGGAATTGGTTGATCTTCCTCCTGGAAACAAACCGTTGGGATCTAAATGGATCTTTAAGAGGAAAATAAAAGATGATGGTACTATTGACAAGTATAAGGCAAGACTTGTGGTCAAAGGGTATAGACAACGAGAAGGTCTTGACTACTTTGATACATACTCTCCAGTTACAAGAATTACATCCATACGAACGTTAGTAGCGTTAGCTGCAGTTTATGGTCTTGAAATTCATCAAATGGATGTTAAGACGGCCTTCTTAAATGGAGAGTTGGAGGAAGAAATTTACATGGAACAACCTGAAGGGTTTGTGGTTCCAGGTAAAGAAAAGAAGGTCTGTAGACTTGTTAAGTCCCTTTACGGACTAAAACAAGCACCCAAACAATGGCATGCTAAATTTGACCAAACAATGTTGTCAAATGGATTTAAGATAAATGAATGTGATAAATGTGTGTACATTAAAAATGTTCCAAATCATATAGTCATTGTTTGCTTATATGTGGATGATATGCTCATAATAAGTAATGACATTGCTAACATAAATGCTACTAAGCGTATGCTAACTAGCAAGTTTTATATGAAAGACTTGGGAGTTGTTGATTTAATTCTGGGAATTAAGATCCATAAGGCTTCTCAAGGTCTAGCATTGTCACAATCTCATTACATTAAGACAGTACTTGAAAAATTCAAGTACTTGGGCTTTAAAATTGCAAAGACTCCAATTATGCTCGTGTGTTGGGTTGCTTAATGTACATCATGAATTGTACACGACCAGATATAGCTTGTGCTATAAGTAAATTGAGTCGATATACGAGCAATCCAGGCCAATCTCATTGGATGGCCATGAAACGAGTTTTGGGGTATTTAGTACATACCCAGGACTTTGCTTTGCATTACAATAAATATCCTGCGGTCATTGAGGGATACTGTGATGCAAATTGGATCACCGGATCAACTGATTCCAAGTCTACAAGTGGATATGTATTCACTATTGGTGGAGGAGTGGTATCTTGGAAGTCATCCAAACAAACTTGTATTGCTCGCTCTACAATGGAGGCTGAGTTCATAGCCTTGGATAAAGCCGGTGAAGAAGCTGAATGGCTCCGGAATTTCTTGGAAGATATTCCATTTTGGCCCAAACCGTTGGCACCAATATGCATACATTGTGATAGTCAAGCGGCAATTGGAAGGGCTGGGAGCGTTATGTATAACGGTAAGTCTCGCCATATACGACGAAGACATAAAACCGTTAGACAATTACTCTCTAGAGGAATTATCACGATTGACTATGTAAAGTCAAGTGATAATGTGTCGGATCCACTTACAAAAGGCTTAACTAGAGAGGTAGTTGAGAAGTCATCAAAGGGAATGGGACTGTGGCCGAGAACAAGTCATAGTGGCGGTAACTCTACCTAGAAGACTGGAGATCCCAAGATCTAGGTTCAAGGAGATCAAACAAAGTCATTTATGACGGTTCAACATTGTCAACTAAACTTTTGGTCCATTCTCGTGATGAGACAATGTTCAGTACCAAGGATAAAGCATTAAGGCTTTTTAATGATTTCTAAATTTGATACAGGGTATATCAAACAGTGTATCTACGGGATGACACGTTTAGGAATCACCTATGTAAGTGTGAAGTGTTAGCCGCTTCAAGGAGAACACAGCAAGGCCAGTTCTCTACGCACTTATGAAACCAGGCGGTGTTCATGGCTGAAACGAACACAACAATGAGAACCAAAGACGGTTAAGGGTTGGTTGTGTGACTTGTGGTTGTCTAGGTATACACTAAAGTTCGACGGTTCAAAGATATCAAATCTACCGATTGATCGAGTATATCCGACATAAGTTCACTACGGAAAGTTCAAAGGGAAACCTACTTATCCAGATGCAATTAATCCTTACTTGCGAATCACACAGTTTTTCATGCATACTTCCGTGATATAGCCATTCCCCATTCATGTGGGGGATTGTTGGGTTTTAAAGGTATTTAATTAATATATTAAATACTTAAAAGAGGGTGAATGGGAAATGGAGGGAAATGAAATTTTGAGTGAAATTTTAAGTTCCCCCTCCCTTGGCAAATGGGCATTGTCCCATATTGGAAGAGGAAGAGGTTTTTTATGGGTATATAAGCAATTGCTCTTCTTCTAGCTCTTAAAGAGTTGAGAAGAAGGCAAGCCTCGCGCCGTCGTCGTCGTCGCTCGCTCGGCTCGGCTTCGGCTTCGGCTCGGGGATTTGGATTTGGATTTGGATTTGGATTTGGTCAAATGATCGATTGATTGATTAACTTTTTGGACCAAATTTATTTGTTAATAGTAAAATATTAACAGAAATGTTATTTAATATTTGTTTTAGTAACAAAATATTAATATTAAATATTAATATTAAATCCAATCCGTTTTTCTGTTTTGGTAACAGAAAAGTAACTACCCTCTTCAATTTTTCCTCTTTATTTTCCCTCTTTATTATTGAGTAAATGGCCATTTATGTAATGGCATTTATGTTGTGGGCGTTTTGCATAAACAGCCATTCTGAAGAGACCCAACTTTGGCTATAAATACAACACTATTCTGCTCAGAATTTTAACTACAATTTTCTGAGTTTCCTCTCCTTCTTCTGCATACTTTTAGCATCAAAACAAAGCAAAAAGTAAGTGTGATTTGCTACCGAACTTTGTGTTCGCTGAAACACTGGGGTTTGAAGTACCACTACACCAGTGTGTAATTCGTTCTATCCTGGGAGGAAATAATCCATAACCTTGGGTACTAGGAGGGGATTAAATTCCTTAAGGAAACACTGTGAATTCAGTGGGCTCGAATTGGTTTATGTCATTTCTGTTTATATTCATTACTGTTTATATTCATTTATATTTCCAGAATTTATTTTACAAATACAGTGTAATAACAGCAAGCTGGATGGTCAGGCAGATTCTGAGTGCCAGAACAATATTACAACAAGTGCAACATAATCAGCAGATCAACAAGAGCATGGTTAGACAGTTCTACCTTCGGCTACTGGGGAATAGGCCTAGAGTCAACTAGAAGTGTATGATGTTTCAAAATAAAGCTAGACCTAAAGCCATATTCACAATGTGGCTGCATTTGCATGGGAGACTTTAACTGCAGATAGATTGATCAAATGGGGGGTAACTGTGGATTCAAAATGTTCTTTATGTCAACTTCATGATGAAACTAGAGACCATCTATTTGTGGAATGCCTCTTTACTAAGGCAGTGTGGCAGAAGGTTTTATACTGGATGCAAAGACAGGATGTAGTTCGAGATACATGGGTGCAACATCAACAATAGATGATACAGAGTGCTAAAGACAGATCTTATGGAGCTCAATTGTATCGAATGGTGTATGCAGAGGTTACACATAGTGTTTGGATTGAAAGGAATCTGAGAATATTTCAACAGAGAAGAAGAACTGGTGCTAGCATAGCTAGAGAAATAGCCTACATATGTAATGTGAGAGCTACCAAAGGAATTAGTAGTTTAGTTCAACATTTTATGTTTCATTAGACATAGTATGTAGGTTGAGATTTTTTCTTTGAGTATCTGATAGATATAGCTGCTGAGTTTATAAAGCAAGCTATGAATTGTAAAGATTATTGGTGATTAATAAAATGTTAATTACGGTCTTCAATGAAGAAAATTTAAAGTACACACCCTGATAGCATAGAACTTAGGAAACCACACGAATTGCAGTAAAACCAAAAAATATATAATCAAATTTATATAATTACAACGTCTAATATCAAGTATAATCAAACCAATTTAAAGTTAGATAAAGCAATGCAGTTCATAACTTGATTGGGCGTTGTGGCTAACTCAATTTTACATTCATTGTTCTTCTATAGATGTATTTTTCTAACCTAAGTAGGATTTTATTTAGATTTAGTAGTAAAAACTTAGTTTCAAATAAGGAAAAGTAACTTGGACTGTATTATGGAACTTTCGTTAATTTCAAATAAGGAAAAGTAACTTAATTGGAATGTATTATGGTTATTTTATCTAGTTTAAATAAGTAAGAATTTAGTAAGAAAATATTATTTTGATTTGAAAGTTCTTAATATTAGGAAATTATGAAATGACTATTCAACCCAATATGAAATCTATTTTTAAAGGGTTAAAAAGACGAATGACATTTCGGTAAGGGCCTTCGTGCTTTTAATATAACTAGTTTTAGGGTACGCGCTTTGCGCGTGTACCCATCTAAAGTGAAATTTATTTTTAAAGGGTAAAATAGACAAACAATATTTTGTTAAGGGGCTTTTTGTTTTGCGCGTGCATCTCATATCAATTAGTATAAAACTTTAGTAATCTTATAAATATTATGAAACTACATACATCTGGCATGCAATTGTTAAGTGCCATTTTAAAAATATTTTTAGAATTTTATATTGAATTAAATAGTATGATAATTATGGATATTAAAATAATTTATATCTAATCATAATATTTATTGGAATGCGTGTTTAAATTTTAGTACATAAAATTTATACATTTGATTAAAAGACAATGGAGATACTACTATGTAACCTGACCTGAGGATCAAACATACTTTTCCATAAAATGTCTTTGTTAATTTTTCTTTTTCTTTTTAAAAGATTATTAAATTATATAAAATTAATTGGTTTTAATTCTATTACCGGTTATAAATTATTATTAAGAAAGAGTGTCATGAGAATTACCAACTTTGGTTAAATTTTTCTACTTAGTCTTTCTTTATTTTAAATTTTTTTACTAAGATCATTTCATTATATAGAATTAAGATATTAGCTCATTCAATATTTAAAAATTAATTGTAATATCCTAATATTAATGGAAATTATCATATATCTAACATGGAATGTATATATATGCTGATATATCGTTTCTTATAACTGTATAGATATTTACTACAACTAAATTTATTCTAATCTTATTTAGTCTAAGATATTAATTACAACTAATGGAAAAAAAGAAAAAAGAAATAGACAAAATCTAACGTGTGTACGGAGAAAACATTAAAAAATGCTATATTATCACTAAATTCATACAATGCGCCATAAAGTGACCATAAACTAATATAGTAACATTCTTTTATTAATTGAAAAGGTTATATTTAGGACTTTTTACTTAGTTCAAATAAGAAATAATCTAATAAATAAAACTTAGTTGATTTTAAAGTACTAAATTTTAAAAAAATTAACTTCGATTATAATTTTATCTAATAGTATGAAATTTTAGTCAAAGAATCCCCATAAACGTATAGGAGCTCGAAATTTAACGGACGAAGGGATTTAGAGATATACTTAGGTTGAAAATAAACAAAGTTTAACGAACATATTATGATAGATGACAAAATAGATTCATGTAAACAAATATTTGTTATGTAAAAGCAAAAGGTAATAGCTGAAGGTGAACTTCCATTAGCGACTATTGAAAAGTTAGAACTAATACTCGTTACAAAAGTATATTAAAAAAGAAAAAAAAAACTCTACTTAATGACTTCGATAATTTTGGTCGAAACTGTTTATGAAAATTTAGTTATTAATTTCAATAAGGACAAATAAGATCGAATCACTTCTAATACTTAGCATCCAAACGAATCAACAAGTACTTTGTTGGACGTTGTGATTTCAAATAAGGAAGCAACTATTAAGTATAATTTGGTTGACTTCAAAGTCTTAAATATTAGAAAATATTAGGAATTCCTACATAATACAAATAAGAAAAGAAAATTTTAGTTGATTTCAAAGTTCTAAAAATTAGGATTTTTATTAAATTACAATTTCGTCCAATATTAAACCTATTTTTAAAGAGTAAAAAAGGCGAACGACATTTCGCTAAGGGTCTTCGTGCTTTTAATATAGTATAGATATAGATATAGATAGATATAGATATAGATAGACTCTCATTTCTTTAGCAGAAAAAAAAAGAGATCGGATATTTGTCTTTCACCTGTTATTTTTATTCAACTTTCGACAGTCATCCCCCAGTCTCCAATTAGAGTTTTTTTCTTGACCAACAAAACTAGGGAAGCGAATGGTGAAATACTGTTAGTCACCATTGTATACGGTCGAAATCAGGTATGCCCGATTTCCCGGGCTCGAGGGGTCGCCTTAAGCCCGAGTTCGGGATAGTTCGAGTTCGAGCTCAATGGACCAGGCTCAAGCTCGATTACAGAGGACAAGGCTCGAAGAATTAAGTGTTCGAGGAATGTCGGAGCCTGATATGACTAGGCCTCAAGATAATGACGTTATGGATTTGTAACAGAATAAGCAAGATTCTCGCCACGTCCCCAAAATCATAGCGTAAATCCTGGAATAGATTTGTACGAATCCGTACTAGGCGGTTAGACAGCTGTCCCAATAAGATTCTTTACTGTAAATAGAAATGCACCTTATTTAGGGTTCCCCTATTATATAAAGGGGACCCCAATCATTTGTAAACATCATCTAATCATTGGCAAAGAATATACTCTCTTACTTTTTCGCTCATTGTTCATCAGAATTGTCTTTTAGCTTTATTATTCTTGCTTTATCGTTCTTGATCCATGTGAGACCCAAAGGGTCATCACCTGTTTCCTTACCCATTTTGTACTTTAGAGGCCTTGAAAACCTCATTTACGGTTGTCTCGATTTGCGTGCTCAGTCCGGGCGCGTAGCCGGAAAGCTTAAATATGAATTCTATGAGAAAAATGCAAAATTTTGATATTAAAATGAATAAATTTGACTTCGGTCAATATTTTGGGTAAACGGACCCAGACCCGTGATTTGACGGTCCCGGAGGGTCCGTAGAAAAATATGGGACTTGGGCGTATGCCCGGAATCGAATTCCGAGGTCCAAAGCCCGAGAAATAAATTTTTGTGTGAAATTGTTTTCTGAAATTATTTAAGGAAATTGGAAATGAAAAATTGATTAGAACGTGATGGTATCGGGCCTGTATTTTGGCTCCGGTACCCGGTACAGGTCTTATATATGGATTAAGCACCTTCTGTAAAGTTTGGTTGGAAACGGACGTCGTTTGACGTGTTTCGGACTTAAAATGGAAATTTTGATGTTTTATGAAATTTGAAAGAAATCATGGATTTTGAGTCTTAATTCGATGTATATGATGTTATTTTAGCGATTTGATCGCACGGATAAGTCCGTAGGATGTTTTTGAGGTTGTGTGTATGTTTGGTCTGGAGCCCCGAGGGCTCGGGTGAGTTTTGGATAGGCCACGAGTGCATTTTTAGACTTTGAAAGTTAGTTGTTGCATTTCTGACCTGCAGGCTTCGCATTTGCGAAGCCTGGTTCGCAAATGCGAATGGCTTCTCGCAATTGCGAAGTTAGCCCAAGTCTGCCCCTTCTCGCAAATGCGAGGCATTTCTTCGCAAATGCGAAGGTGTTCCTGTTGGCCAGGGATCAAATGCGACCACATGGCTCGCAAATGCGAAGCTGGGACTTTCGCAAATGCGATATATTGGTCGCAAATGCGAAGTACCTTGAATTGTTCTGTGTTCGCAAATGCGAGCTAGTCTTCGCAATTCCCATAACTGGTCGGGGTTCGCAATTGCGAACCCCAGTTCGCATTTCCCACATCTGAGGCCTGCATATTTTATACTTAGTCGAATTTTGAACCATTTTCACCATTCCTTCAAAACCCAAACACACTTAGGCGATTTTTCAAGAACAAGACTTCTTCCAAATCATTTGCAAGTTGATTTTTACTCATTTCTTTCAATTATTAACATCATTTAACATGTTTTCAACTTAAAATCAAGGATTTTCATGGGTGAAATTGGGAGTTTTGGGTAGAACCTAGGTTTTTCTAAAATTGGGGATTTGGACCTCAATTTGAGGTCCGATTTCAAAACAAATTATATATTTGGGTTCGTAAGGGAATGGGTAACCGGGTTTTGGTTCGAACCTCGGGTTTTGACCACGTGTGCCCGGGGGCATTTTCGACCTTTTTGGGCTCATTTTCAAGCATTGGGGTGGATTCATTTAGTGTTTATTAATGTAATTAAGTAACTTATAACTAGATTCGAGCGGATTGGAGGTGGAATCACGGGGTAAAGCTATAGTTGAGGCTTGAGTTGAGTTCAAAGCATCGAGGTAAGTGTTTGGTTTAACCCTAGCTTGAGGGATTAGGAGTTGAGTCTTAATTGCTATGTGGTATTTGTCGAGTACGATGTGTAGGCTTGGTGACGAGTATCTACACGTTGGTGTCTAGCATGACCGTAGGTCTTTAAATTGTGAATATTTTGAATTCGCTATATTCTAATGCCTTGGTGATGGTTTTTAATTGTTGGTGATGATTCTTAATTGTTGAGAAAGGTTTGTGAAAGTATACGAAATAATTGAACCCTTTGGAGAATTGGCTCAAGTGGTAAAACGAGATATGAAATGAAAGTGAAAGAAGAGAATGAGTTGTTAAATTGTTCCCTTACCGGGATGTTGAGATTGTTGAGGTTATGCCCTTGCCGGGATTAATTGTTTAATTGTGTTCCCTTGCCGAGATTTTATTATAAATTTGTTAATTTCCTTTCCCTTGTTTGTGATTGTTGTTTGGGTGAGGAAGAGTGTTAAAGCACGAAGGGTGATGCCGTGCATTGTTTGTTTATTGTAAGGAAAGAGTGTAATTAAGGCTTTTTAATGATTTCTAAATTTGATACAGGGTATATCAAATAGTGTATCTACGGGATGACACGTTTAGGNAAGTGAAAGAAAGAGAAAGAGTTACTAGTTTATTCCCTTGCCAGGACGTTTTGTTGTTTTGTTGATTTTCTCCCCTGCCGGGATATGGAAACTTATTGATATTGTTCCCTTGTCGGGATTTAACTGTTTAATTGCATTCCCTTGCCGGGATTTCCGTCATTATTTGTTTATCTCCTTGCCCCTTATTTGTGAATGTTGTTTGGGTGAGGAAGAGTGATAAAGCACGAAGGGTGATGTCGTGCATTGTTTGTTTATTGTAAGGGTGTAAAGCACGAAGGGTGATGTCGTGCATTGTTTGCTTATTGTGAGGAAAGAGTGTTAAAGCACGAAGGGTGATGCCATGCCGCAAGATGTACCATTCTGTGCTGATTCAATTGATTATATGTGAGGAACGAGAGTAAAAGCACGAAGGATGATGCCGTGCACATGTTATTGCTTGGTGAGTATGAGAGTAAAAGCACGAAGGTTGATGCCGTGCACTTGTTGATTTCTGTTTTCATTACTTATGATTGAGTTGTGTTATTTCGTTCGTTACTGGACGACTCTTATTTGGAAGTTGTTTCCCCCTACAGCATGCTCCCCTTCCCATATATATATATATATATATATATATGTATATATATATATATATATGAAATTGCACAGGTTTTTGTGGTTGTCCGGTCTAGCCTCGTCAGTACTTCGCCGGGGTTAGGCTAGGCACTTACCAACACATGGGGTCGGTTGTGCTGATGATACACTCTGTGCTATTTTGCACAGATCCAGGTTTCGGACAGCAGCAGCAGTAGTGTGGGAGCAGGCCTTCAGTCCAGCGAGACATCGAGGTAGCCCTGTAGGCGTCCGCAGGCCCGACGTCTCCTCTATCCTTTATTTTAGTCTGTTATCTCATTGTATTCGAGACAAACAATTTATGTTCTCTTTCAGACGATTGTATTTAGTATCCTTAGTAGTTCATGAGTATTGTGACACCAGTCTTGGGTAGAGGCTTATGTTGAATTTTCCGCATTTCTATTCAGTTTTTCTATAATTTAAGACTTCCGCTTATTATTTAATTTCGTTGCTTTTATATTATTGCCGATAATTGTTAAAAAAGGATTATGTTGTTAATGAAAAAGTAATTAAGTTTGGCTTGCCTAGCTCCCATTAGCAGGCGCCATCACGACTCCCGAGGGTGGAAAATCCGGGTCGTGACAATCCATCTCGAGGTCACTTTGGCTCGAGGTCGATACTGCCTAGCAACACTGGATTGATTTACTCATTTCTTTCATTTATATATTATACTTCTTGATTATTAATCAGCATTGAACTATATCACGTATCTTTAAGACCACAAATTAAATTTAATTGTTACTCGTATTGTCGAGGTAAAAAGTTTGGCGCCCACCGTGGGGCTAAAGATAATAGTAATTATTTCATTACTGATTCTCATAACACACATTATTTCTACGCTTTTTCTTGTCAAGAATTTTTTATTCTCAGGTTGAAACATGTCTAGCTCACAAAACGCACCTGTGCACGGCAACGATGGTGTAGACATGTGATTTTTGACCCTCCCCGAGATTTTACATAATTTAATATTGAAATATTTAGTTTAGGCCTAATATAGTTATTTCAACTAATTCTGGCTCTTTTACATTATTTTTTTATCACAAAATTGAAAAATACAAATTTAATTTTTAATTCTTACATTAATCAATTAGGAGTGATTTAATGTTTTTACAAATATTTTATATTAATTTGGAAGAAACTTGGATTTATTATTAAAGGAATTTTTACCTCCTATAGCAAAGGTTAACACCTTATTTATTTTAAATAAATACTATTTAAAAAAGTTATATTCTATAGATACTTTTTAAGGTTTATAGCAAAATATTTAATTTTGGTTACTTCCTAGCCCTAAGCCACTAAATACGCTAATCAGTTACAATATTTTATTTCTCTCTCTACTTTGATACATCCCATTCTCTTCCCCCATCCCATTAAAATTTCCGATTCTCTTCCTCTTCTCTGTCTAGTTCGCTTGCGATTTCTCCTCCCCATCCCATTCTCGCGATGACGTTGAAGACGGAATTGACTGTTGGAAGCTTACAGGAAAACAGTAATAATAGGCTTTTCGTAAAAAAGATGGAACATCTTTATGGACGTAAGATCACTTTGCTTCAATTTCACTCTTCAAGTTTTAAGGGATGTCGACTGTAATTAACTGCATAGGGCGAAGATAAAATATGAAGTACGGGTTCGGACCGTCCCTGCCAATTGAAGAAATTGAGATATGGATCTTGTAGGATGATTTTCTGTTAATATATGTCAATATATTTTCATGTATTTTATTATATTCATTATCTTGTTTTTCATTGTAATTCAATGTATCTTGTTGTATTCCATGTATTTCATTGTATTCACTGTTTTTTTTCATTGTATTTCAATGTATCCCGCTGTATTCTATGTATTTCATTGTATTCACTGTCTCGCTATATGCCATGAATGTATTCATAAGTTTTTTTTAATTAATATAATTTATGTATTCAGATGTATTATATAATTTTCTCTGAAGATTGCTATGTTTTGGGAGAATTTTTCGGGTGAGAGTCTTTTTTATAACTGAAAATACAAATTTTGTGTGTTATAATTGAGTTTGTTAAGTTATATTAGGAGTCTATTATGTTAATTGATTCACTTTCCCTTTTAAAAACAGTGTAATCCCCTATTTCACGCCGTGTATACAGTCGAATACAATAATCTGTCTAGCTGTAATCTCATATTTCACAACATGAATACACTCGAATACAACAACTGATTAGCTGGACTTCCTTGATTTACGCCTATTGTTGCTACTATATTCATGAATACAATAGCTTAAATATATCAAATACATTTTATAACTACATAAAAGGTATCTATAATCCGTAATATAGCAAATAGTATCTATAGATGACTAATTACTACTAAAAGATAATGCTTTATGAAAATTTCCCATAAATTTTCAGCTTTATAATTCAAAATTAAGCCCAATTTGAAGGCCCCAAAAGACCTAACCCATTACCCTTTCTTCCTAACCCATCTTCTTCTTCAACGAGAGAAGACAAGAAAAACCCTAGCTAACTCTTCTTCTTCCTTGAACCTTAGAACAAAAGACAACAATGGAGAAACATGGGAAAAAAAACCCTAGCTACTAGACTTCAACACAAGACAGCTGAACCCTAACCAAACTCCATCGCCGGACCTCCCCCCCCCCCCCCCGTTCCTCCACCTCCATAGCCACGGATGGAACACAGAGCGGCCAACGTCTCCAGCCGCACACACACATCAAAACCGCCGCCAGCCTTCCTCTTCACCTGAACCTAAGGCAGCCGCACCTTCTTCTCCATTAAAACCAACCAACCAGCGAACTCCCTCCTCTCAAGAGCTGCTACTCCTTCCTCCACCGTAACTGGCCGGAAATCCGGCGAAAACGACCACCTCTTCAGCCAGCGCCCAAAATCTCCACAACCCTCCTGCTGCAACTCCACCCCACCTAAAATCGACCACCAGTGCCCCAATCCCTCACCTCGCCTCACCTCACCGCCACCGTACCTACCACGAGCAGCCACCATAGCTCGCCCGAAATCAGCAGCAGTGGTGTGAAAGGGCGGCAACAAGCGGGGAAGCGGGGGATCAAAAAAAAAAAAATACTTTGTAGTTGCAAACTCAGATTTTGTTTTACTCGAAATTACAGAAAATATATATAAGAGAGCTTCTATTTCTTCATTTTTGATTTCGGTTTTGGTATTAAAAATCACGATATTCGCTTGAGGTTCGGAAGTTTGTTGATTTTGGTTCCCGGTTCGAGGTTCGTCGTGGTCAAGTTTTTGAGGTTCAAGCTTGCTGTTTTGGATTTGTTGTTCGTTTGTATTGTTGCCGATTTTCCGTCGAGGTCCGATGTACATTCGATTGGAGACCTGTCAGTACTCAAATTCTCAAAAAATTTTGCCGCTCTAAGGTCCACTCGTACCCCTTTGCTTGAAATCTCTGATTTTTCGTTAAGTGGTATTGAGCTTGATTGATGAAACTTTTTGCTTAGTTATCTTATTTTAGGTATTAATTTATGCTTAGGCTTTTAGTTTAATATTCGTTATCAAAGTTGGTGTTCTCATTAGGCAATTAAGATTGATGAACCGCTAAAGGGTTATGTGACCATTGGATTTGGGGTAATACTAAATTAAATATTTAGTCTATGAATAACTTGTTTGATTCTATCTTGTTTACATTGTTCGTAAGGAGCATGCTTAGGCCAACCACACTTGGGTAGGCAAGCCTTACAATTTTTATTAGTTTTGAGGCGAGAGGTCGTTCCCTAGTTAAATTTATCCGGGGAATGCCTTGAAGGAATTTGTATATATTTTTGTTCGGGGTATGCCCCGAAGTATTTGTATTTGGAGGCCTTGGCGAGCATGGTGGAGAAGTCGTAGTATAAGTTAGCTTAGGATTTTTCTCTTCTTTTCCTTTTCATTTTCCTTCTTAGGTGGGGACGACCTCTAGCCTCTTGTGTGTTTATTTTATTTTTTGTGTTTTTACTTCAATTGAATATTTTAAAGCCAACTTGATCATGTATGCAACCGTGACCTTCACGGGACTTGGGGAGTGCCTAACACCTTCTCCCCGAGTCAAATGAACCCCCTTACTCGAATCTCTGGTGTAGGCTTAGTTTTAGAGTTCAAAGTGTTTTGAAAGGAAAATTATTATTTTTTTTAAAAAAAATGGTGAGCTGACACACCGAAATCAAATGTCAGGTGGCGACTCTGAAGTTAATCCTTTTGAACATATAATTTTGTCACTTTTCAAATTGAAACCCCTTTTCAAGCTTTTACTAAATCTTTTTATTAATTTAAGAAGGTTAAGTGAGAGTTTTTAAAAAAAAAGTGAGACATCTCTGGCGACTCTGCTGGGGATTTGCAGGTTCGAGCTAGTACTTGATCTTGTTGGCTTTTAGGATATTCGGTTGAGGTTTTTATATGTTTTATTTGCTTTATTTGATTTGATTTTGTTTATTTCGTTTTATTTGCTAGTTGCTTATTTGTTTACAGTTTTTTCTTTATGTGTTACTGCTTTATAACTGTCAGCATATGCATTATCCCGTCAATTCTTTCTGCAACAAGTCTCGGAGTACGCGTCGCGTGCACGAGCTCTTTGTCGAGTCACCCTTAATTTAGGAGGCGGGGCCGTTGGACGTATGGAGTGGGTGGAAAGCTTGAGCAGCCACCATCGACCATACGCTCCCCCGAATTGCCTTGTTAGTGAACCCCAAACTTAGGCCAGCCTTCAGGTCATTCTTATTTGCATCATGTCATTCGGACCTAATAGGGCTCGGTCCCAGGCACCGTGTCCCTTTGTAGGAAGCCTATCCAAATTTTGTCAAAAATGGGCCCGTGGCCCAAAATGACATTTAATCATCCTATGTGCTAAATGTTGCATCTTTGAGGGTAAGAAGGTCATTTGGCGGACCAATGATAGTTGATGGCAAATGAAAAAGAAAAGAGGGTGAAGTATAAAAATAAAGCAAGTAGGGCTCACTCACATTTTTCTATCATTATTTTCCAAAAATGAAAAAAAATGAAAAAGAAAATCCAAAAAGATTTTACACTTTCCCATTATTTTCCAAAAATGAAAAAAAATGAAAAAATGAAAAATCTAAAAAGATTTTACATCATTTCTCAAAAAGACAAAAAAATATGGTTTTTCTAAATTAGTTACATTTTTTTAAAGGCTTTCTCCCATGTCTAATCTTCCCGAACTACGCAAACCTGATTCTCGTCTTTCGGGGCGAGATACGTAGGCAACCCACATAGGGTCCGGTCTTCCTAGTGAGTCTTAGGTTCTTGGCTTTGCGGGTTTTAGCCAAATCTTGCACTTTTAGCCACTTTTAGCCACATCGGCCATTCTTGCAAAAAGGAGTTATTTTCGCAGAAGTGGTTCAATTACCCATGTATTAGGATCTTGAGTCCACAACTAGGTGTCATATTACTTTAAGGTCCTTCCTTTTCGAGTTTGCATCTTTAGCCACTTCTGGCCATATCAGCCTTTTTTGCAAAATGGGTCATTTCTGCAAATTAATTTTGGGCCATGATTATTGGGAGTTTGAATCCATACAAGCTTTAGTGAGATATTTCCATATCTTTGAGGTTACTTTTGTTGAGTTTGCATTAATAGCCACCCTGGGCCACATAGGTCATTTTGCCAAAATAGCCCAATTATGCCTTGCATGTGTCCAATAGGAGATTCCATGGTGTCTTGAGTTACTAACTCTATTTGATCATATTTTTCCCATTCAGGTATGGAGCAATTTGCTAGAGTTTGGGCATGATAAATACCCCAGGACCATTCTAGTCAAGACAATTGCATGCACGAGCTGCTTGAGGAAACTTTTTTTTTTTTTTAGTCTATTTTATGTTGTCTTTTAATTATTAGTCTTGTACAGTAGTATCGAGTCTGTCAATCTAGTTGAGATTGTCGAGTCTTTTGTTATAGTACTTCCTGTTTTGTATTTGAAAAACCAAACAAAAAAAAAGATGTTATAAATGAAAAATTCAAAAAGATTTTTTTTCTTATTTTATCCATCATTTTCCCAGAACTACGCTTGATCTAATTCATGAGGGACATGATACGTAGGCAACCTACATAGGGTTCGATCGAATTATTTTTTTTTTTAAAAAGAGAAAAAAAAAAGAGAATGAAGTTATGGGATGTGAGAAATAAGGGAGAAGAAAAGAGTGGAAATCAGAAAGAAACAAGAGAGGGAAAAGAAATGAGAAACCAAGTGTATTAGAAAGGGAAATGAAAAGGGAAATGGGGCAAGAAGAGTGAAATTGGGATGATGCCATATGACCTTCGTATCCTCGAAGCCATTCTAGAACCGTAAACTGTGACTAGGGGGCATTGCACGCAACGTGATATTTTATCTTATAAATGCTCTAACCCTAACATGTTGGCTTTGTTTTGCTCCTCTTTGTTACTCCCATTGTTATCATAACAGAGGGTGGTTAATTTGTGGCACTTTGGCGATTCATCCGGACAACACAAGGTTAAAGAGCAAGGTATCCATGGCTAGCAAAGACTTGGACACAAGAATTGTTGACCCGTCGAAGGAGATTGAGAAGTCGGAATCTGAGTTGAAAGAGGAGGTCCAAAGGTTGAAACAACAGATGGCAGAAATGTATCAGTCTTGGGTCAGGGGGCATCCTCCACCTTCATTCCCCGCTAACTACACTGAAAACCCTGCAACTATCCCGCCACTATCACAAGCGCAGGTTCCCACTACCGTCGACCTTTCCCCTCAACATGCATCGGGCTTTACCCCTTACCACAATTACCCTGGCACTTCCTCCCAAACTTTACATGCTCCACCAGCCAAAACAACCTTATACCCTGCTCCGACATCTGCTCCTATTTTTGTAGCTCCTCCACCAGCTACTCTTCCTCGATCCTCTAGCGAGACTGTGTTCAAAGTCCCCGATGCCCAAGGAAAGAGACCCAAGATAATTTTTAGGGAGTTTTGGTTCAGATGGAACGAACAAGTTGCTCGGGTCAGTTCTCCGATTGATAGAAAAGATATTGCTGAGCCCCGCCAATGACATGATCCAGTGGGCACTCCTGCTATACGCTTTCGGCCTCAATACCTACCCCATGAATATCCTCGTACTCCAGATAATCCTCAGCAATGCTACTTTCCTCCACAAAATCCCCGAAGTCATACCTCACCTCCCCAGTACTCTATCCACAATGCACCGCAATATGCTCCACACTCACAAAACCCGCAACGGCTTGCACCGCCTCCACAAATGTCTTACCCACCTCTACAAGCATATCAACCCCCTACCCGAAAAAGGTTCCAACCAAGGCCGGAGTACAAAATGAGAAGGCAGCAGCAAAGAGAAAAGTCTTTCACTCCAATCGGAGAATCCTACACAAGCTTGTTTGAAAAGTTAAAACAGTCTGGCCTGATTGAGCCGCTCATCGGCTATACTCCGGACCCACATGCAAAAGGTTTCGATCCTACTGTACGGTGCATGTAACACTCTAATGTCCAGGGGAATAACATGGAAGATTGTCGTGCTTTGAAAAGGGAGATAGAAAGAATGATTCAAGAAGGGATAATTATGGTCCAGGACAATGACACCCAGAACATTGCACAGAATCCTTTACCTGCACATGATGATGCAAACTTTGTGGGAAAGATGCATGGTGACATGGAGTACGAGAATCCTCTTGGGAACTTGCTGACCGACGTTAATGATATTGAAATTGGTGAAGGTCCCAGTAATTTTGATGTGCAACCCGGTGGCTAAGATGTAGAGCTTGGTAATTGGAAAGACATTCCTTTCTTGGCTAGCTAGGGAGGAGTTTTGGTGGTTTATTATGTTGTCATTTGTGTTTATCCGGGTTATTTCAGGGTTGTAATCCAGATATTGTCTTGTCGCTCAAACTCTTCTTCTTCTCATTTTGTCAAAGAGAGCCATGATTTGATATCACAACTCCAAACTCTATCGATTCATTTGCTATGTTAGCAGACGCCTTCGTGAAAGCACATGCCGGGGCCATAAAGGTGGCAACGAGAAAATCAGACATTTTAAAGATAAGATAGAGGAACAACGAGATGTTAAGGGAGTTCGTATCCCAGTTTCAAATAGAGCGAATGGAATTACCGCTGGTCTCGGATGACTGGGCAGTGCAAGCTTTTATGCAGGGCTTGAACGAGTGAAGTGCGATCGCGTCTCGACAATTAAAGCAGAATCTTATTGAGTATCCAGCTGTGAGGTGGTCAGACGTGCATAATCGTTACCAATCGAAGATCAGGGTCGAGAACGACCAGTTGGGAGCCCACTCGGGTTCAGTTCATCCTAATAGATTGGTAGCTAAGCCCTCGTGGGATACAGATAGGGAATCAAGATCGAACAAGGAACGGTATCAGCCGTATGTAGATTGGAAAAACAACGGCTCGTGGCGTAATGCTCCTCGAAATAATCAAAGAAATGATTGAGGTCAAAGCTTTTGGGGACTCATGAGCAAGAATGAGTTCGATAAACATACTGACCCCTCGGAAGTACCTCGATTATCGGAGTACAATTTCAGTGTAGATGCATCGGGGATAGTGTCATCTATTGGAAGAATCAAAGACACTAGGTGGCCCTGGCTTATGCAAACCGATCTTTCTCAAAGAAATCCAAACTTAATGTGCAAGTATCATGGCACACATGGTCATAGAACCGAAGACTGTAGACAGCTAAGGGAAGAAGTAGCTCGGTTGTTCAACGAGGGTAATTTTCGAGAATTTCTCAGTGATCGAGCTAAGAACCACTTCAGGGAAAGAGATGCAAACAAGAAAAATGAGTAGGAAGAACCTCAGTATGTAATCCACATGAAAGTCGGCGGTGTCGATATTGCACAAGGGCCTGTGTTCAAACGCACCAAGGTGTCGATCACCAGAGAAAAACGGACTCGGAGCTATATGCCCGGGGCGTCCTATCATTCAATGAAGAGGAAGCGGAAGGCATATCTCAGCCGCACAATGGCGCCATGGTAATTTCTCTTTTATTAAATAAAATTCAAGTTAAACGTGTTCTAGTGGATCCAGGTAGCTTAGAAAACATAATCAGATCGAGGGTCGTTGTCACGACCCGGGTTTCCCGCCGTCGGGATCGTGATGGTGCCTACTAGTGAAAGCTAGGCAAGCCAACTATTTCGATTAATTTACCCTTTTCATTTTTTAATCTCTTTACAATTGCAAGTTAACATATTATAAACAACAGAATAACAATGCGGAAGAACGAAATTTAAAAATTAAGCTAATACCAATACGAATCCATAATAATAATCCACCCAGAACTGGTGTCACAATCTCACGAACTATCTAAGAAAACTACAAATAAGGCCTGAATAAAGAAAATACATGTCTATCTCTAAAATGGATAAGAATAGAAAGAAACAAGATAGGAAGGGGATGCCAAGGCCTGCGAACGCCTGCAGGATTACCTCGGGTCTCCGATGGACTGAAGGCAGCAACCCCTAGCTAAGGTCCGTATGCCCAGTACCGGGATCTGCACAAAAGAGTGCAAGTGTAGTATCAGTACAACCGGCCCCATGTAATGAGTAAGTGTCGAGCCTAATCTCGGCAAAATAGTGACGAGCCTAGGACGCGACAAACACATAAACTTGTGCAATTTTGTGATATACGAGAAGCAAAATAACAAGAAGCACTAATAACAGGAAGCAATAATAACAAGAATTAAATAGGATAAGGCAGAAAAAAGGGAAGATGCTCGGGGGGGGGGGGGGGGATATCATGTTATGACAATAATGAAATGAAGCGTCTAAGAAAATATCAAACTTGAAGGAACGGAGGTAATAACACAAAACAAGTGCACGACACCACCCATCGTGCTTTTACTCTCATCCTCACCATATAAATCAAAGAAACGGCACAACATCACCCTTCGTGCTTTCACTCTCTCATAAACATGGCACGACATCACCCTTCGTGCTTTTACTCTCAATAACATGGTACGGCATCACCCTTCGTGCATTAATACTCACAATATCGGCACGACATCACCCTTCGTGCATTAACACTCTCTCTCACAATATCATGCACGACATCACCCTTCGTGCTTTACACTCTTCCTCACCCAAACAAATGAAATAATAATATTCCGACAAGGAATCAACAATAGAACAATACCGTCCCGGCAAGGGAGTCAACAATAAAAACAATATAGTCCCGGCAAGGAAATCAGCTATAACCAATCCAATTTCAACAATTACTTCACAATATAACTTCAACTTGAACCAATACTCAATAATGGTCAACTGTCAAGAATTTATCATGAGTCTTGTTCCACAGTGCTAATCATTAATTTAAACATGATCAATACATAACAAAATCATAACAATCTTAATACGAGACTCACGGGCATACTTGACACCAACGTATAGATACTCGTCACTTCACCTATACGTCGTACTCGACTCAAATACATAGCAAATAAGACATAACACCTATTCCCTCAAGCTAAGGTTAGGCCAAACACTTACTTCGAACTTCCACGGCGAAACTCAAGCCTCAAACAACGCTTTTCCTTTTGATTCCACTTCCAATTCACTTGTATCTAACCCAATTTAATTTAACAACATCAATAAATTCTAAAGAATTCAACTCCAATGCTAAATTATAGGTTTTCTATCATTTTCCTCAAAAAGTTAAAAAATCGACCCCAGGCCCGCTTGGTCAAAACTCGAGGTTTGGACCAAAACCCAATCACCCATTCACCCACGAGCCCGAATATGCAATTAGTTTCGAAATCCGAACCCAAAACAAGGTCTAAATTCCAATTATTCAAAAATCCCTAACTCTACCCAAATTCCCAATTTCTACCATAAAAACCCTAGATTTTTGGATGAAGATTGATGAAATGCAAAGGGAAATTGAAAGAAAAAGGTTTAGAATCATACACCAATACTTTGGGGAAGAACTCGCCTCTTGAAAATCGCCTCAATGCTCTCTAGTTTTGAAAATATGAAGTTGTGGGCTAATTTCCCGTTCTGCTACTGTTTTAAGTGCTGGGCGATAGTGTTCATCGCGATCGCGTGAACACTGTCGCGATCGAAAAGAGCAGCCTCCTAAGGACTTACGCAATCGCAAGATCTTCCACGCGTTCCCGAAAGATAGACCCCTCTTGGCCTTCGCGTCCGCGGACTGCTGTACGTGTTCGCAGAAGAAAGGGTTGATTCCCAGCCCACCCCCATCTTACTATACGCGTTCGCGTAAAGGCAGCCCCCCAGTGCTCCGCATTCATGACCCTGTCTATGCATTCGCATAGAACAAACCTATCCCCAACCCAGTTTCCCTTCCACGATCGCGAGAGCTACTACGCGATCGCGATGCATGGTGCAATAGACACCAGAAGCAGCAATCATACCATATTTTCCTAAGTGTAAATCACCCCGTGGCCTATCCGAAACTCACCCGAGCCCTCGGGCTCCAAACCAAACATGCACACAACTCTAAAAGCATCATACGGACTTGCTCGTGCGATCAAATCGCCAAAATAACACCTTCAACTACGAGTTTACCATCAAAATCAAAGAAAAATCTCAAGAACTCTCAAGTTTCAAATTTCACAACTGAGGGTCCGATTCACGTCATATGAATTCCGTTTCTTACAAAATTTTACTGGCACAACTTACATACCATATTAGACCTGTACCGGACTCCGGAACCAAAATACGGGCCCGATACCATCAAATTCAAACATCTTTAAATTTTCAAAGACTCTTATAATTTCAGTTAAACAATTTTCTTCAAAAATTCATTTCTCGGGCTAGGGACATCGGAATTCAATTTCGGGCATACGCCCAAGTCCCATATTTTTATACGGACCCTCGGGGACCGTCAAATTACGGGTCCGGGTCTGTTTACCCAAAATATTGACCGCAGTCAACTTAAATTAAATTTTTAAGGCAAAATTAGCATTTTCCTCAAATTTTCACAAAAAAGCCTTCCGGATATATGCCCGAATCATGCACGCAAATCAAGATGAGACAAAAGGAGGGTTTTAAGGTCTCGGAACACAGAATTGACTTTTAAAACAAGTGATGACCTTTTGGGTCATCACAGTCGTAGAACAGCTCGGCCTACAGGATCAAATTATGCCTGCATCCCGAGTCCTAAATGGCTTCAACATAGATAGCGAAATAACGAATGGGGAGATAATCCTACCAGTTAACGTGGCCGGAACCATCCAAGATACGAAATTCCATGTCATCGAAGATGACATGAGGTATAATGCACTTCTCGGGAGGCCATGGATCCTGTTAGTTTGTATGAGTCGACCAAACAGTAGAGTATCTGGTCCTCTATGAGGTTGTACTGAGAATGCTAATAAACAGTAAGTAAATAAGACACGGGATTTTTATGTGAAAAAATCCCAACTCAAGGGGACAAAAACCATGACCTACACCTGTAGGCTTTCAACTTCACTAACTTGTAAACACCTATTACAAACCACTTTGTAATGACTCCATTACAAAGAATTCAACTCAACTAACTTGTGATACTCTTACCACAAGACACTTTGTCACTCTCTAGTTACAAAGACTTTAACTTATGACTAAACCTAGTCACAACATAAACTCAGAGAGTATATGGATTTTACAAGAGGGTTCCTAATCAATGCTTCTAGCTATGCAATTTAGGAGACACAATAAGAACAATCACAAAGTTACAACTCAATTAAGGACAACAAAATACTAACTTTAGGAACTGGTCCGTAGTAGCGTTTAACTTTGTTCTTCAAGCTCGTGAGAATTAATTTCTCAGTTTTGCAAAATGGCTTGAATGAAAAACTGAAGTGTTCAAGTGATGTTTTTGATATAAACTCATTGTTGATACACCTTGATGACATCACTTGAAATGATGTAAGCACTTTAGTTGGTCAAGGAATGAGTGGCCATTGGAAACAGTGCAGTGCGTGCAGAAATAGTGCAGGCAGTCACGTCACTTCTAGCTGTGTCCAATTGTCTCCGTACTGCTCTGAGGGAACCACAAGGGTATCAGGTCCTTGTTTGGTTTTCTATCTCTTGAAGCTATAGCAGTTCACATTTAGCTGGACTTTGTTAACTTGCAGTGTAGCCCAAGTGTGTCAGGTTCCCTGTTTGGTCCTGGTCAGTAAGTTTGTTAGATCATCAAAACATAAGACAAAGACATTGAAAACCTATCAATTTCCCCCTTTTTATGATAACAAACTTACATATTGATAGCGTGTATTTAGAGAAGGAGAACCAGATAAAGTAACAGGCACAAGTTCCCCCTAACTTTATGCCTTCTTTGAAACTTATTTATTTAAGAACCAGATAAAGTAACAGAAGTTCACAAGTTCCCCCTGAACCAGATAAAGTAACAGGAGCTCACAAGTTCCCCCTGACTTTATGCATTCCTTCTTTTCTTTGAAACTCATTTATTTATTCCCCCTTTTGGTATCATTAAAAAAGACACAAGCAGTCAAACAACATAAAGAAGTCTAGTCGAGCTAACTCATGCCACATATGTGCACACGACATGATAGAGAAGAGAATTTAAAATTCAAGCAATGAGATAATAAAAGAGGATAGATTTTATATAGATAAAGATTTTATATGCCTTTGCTTAAAAAGCAAAGGCAACATTGGACTATTAAAACGGGAGCAATACTGTTTCATCCCAACCACATCAAAAAAAGAAAACAAAACATCTGCCAAAAAAACTTAAAGGAACATTCCAGAAACTAGTCACTGAAGGGGTACTTAGGGGGCACTAGGAGTAGAGGGCTTGGAGGCTACAACAAGTGTTTGGAGAACTAGGTCTATTCGGGCATTGGCTGAATTTTGCTTATTGAGCAGTTCTACTTTCAGGTTCTCTACTTGCGCCCTGAGATCAACATTCTCTTTTGTCAAACGAGCTACTTCATCATTTGAGGCCGAAACCCCTCGGGCTTGCTGACCTTCAAGGATAGCATTCCTAGCCTTCAACCGGCGAATCTCCTCAGTTGCACTATTTTGATCATTAATGAGCTGTGAGACGGTTGATGTACTTCCTTACCCCCCCCCCCCATTCTTTTATATGCACTCGCATTCTTCCAACGTTGTTAGTGAGAAAATCTGCTTCTTAGTTCCTACCTTGCCTTGCCCCAGCGGCACCTCGAAGAACTTAAACACACGCGTATGTAGAAACCCGTAAGGAAGGCCATGATTACCATCCTTGAAGGTTGCTACTTTTTGCATGTGTTCAATCATAATAGCAGGCAGGATTTCATTAGTAAAGCTATCCAGTTGCTCCATCAAAAACAAGTCAGACTTAGAAGTCATGGACCTCCTCTCAGCACGAGACAATAGAACTTTGTTTACCAATTCGAAAAGCAGTTGATAAACAGGGAGTAATGCCTTCTTGTGGATCTGGTCCTCCTTTTGGTTCGAATTGTCCTTCACCGCGACATTTCAGAAATTATATTGACACACATCCTTCGCACTGGACACACCAACTGTAGGAACTTTAAGAATTTCCCCAAGCTCCATTAACCAAAGCACAAATGTGATCGGTCTCAACGGGAAAAAGACTAGTAGAGAAGCTTTGAACCTCATCCTCATACACCTTAGGTGCATTTAATTGGAATAGATGCCCCAATCGTGGAAACTCAACCATTTCAGAACTTGTCGCATACCAGCCATCTCAGAGATTGCTGGGTCAATCGTACGACCCAGCAGAACCTTTTGGTGACTTAGGCGTTCTGAAACGGAACTGCCTTCTCTCCTCAGTCTCTTCACAAAACTAGGTTCTTGAAAAGTTTCAGACTTGCATTTGTCGGACTTCCCACCACTTGATTTCTCTTTTCCCTTAGACTTGATTAACACATCCTCATCAGACATCCAGGACTCACTCACAACATCCTTCAACTTGGAACTGGGGGTTGAAACTCTCTCTACTGAAGTAGGCTTCTTCTTCTTCTGGTACCGTCTCACTAATGAACCAGGTTCCTCTAGTGTTTCCTCTTCCACTTCTACCACAGGGACTGCTTTATAAAAAACGGGCACATTGTCTTTCACCAACCTCCTCCTTTGCTTCTTACTACTTTTTTTGCTCTTTTGAAAGGCAGAGTCGTAGGCCACCTCAGCTTGCAACCTGGTAGTCGGTCGCTTAGTGGAAGACTCAGGAGTGGAAACCACCCTTCGCTTAATTATGAATGCATCAAGAGCCAGGTTGTCTAAATCCTCCTCATCATTGGATCTCATCTTAGGAGCTTGAATGTCTAGAGGCGCAACAGCAAATGCAGGAGCAGAACTGTCCTGGGAATGAGAACCCTGACCTGGGTCCTCCGGAGAGGGATCAGGTGCCTCATGTGAGGGCCTAGTAGTTTCTGCTAGTGCAGCGTCCTCAACAGTCACTATGACTCCTTCTTCCCCCATACCCTGTACCTCATTTTTCTGAGTAATTATCTCATGAAGGACACCGTCGGCAGATACCACAAATATAGTTACAATATTTTCTTCCTCAATCGGCACCACTGCCACCACGGAATCTGCAGTAACAATGGTGGAACCCTCTGCGACCTCATGGCTTTGACCTTGTTCTTTGATTAATAAGAACCTCAGAAGATAGAAAGTACGGATCAATAATTTTAGGGGTTTCTGAAATGGAGAGAGACAGGGAATCTGGGTTAGGAGTGATTTTAGCGGGGAGAGTAGGAGTGGTTATAAAATACTCAGAGGGGACGGAAGACTCCATAGGATTTTCAGTACCAGGGATGACTGAGGCAGGGATGTCGGAGTTTGTATTAGCCATTGAAAATATGGAGTGAAGGTACTCTAGGAAGTTCTAATAGAAGACTTATGGTTTAGGGAGAAAAGAAGAGGGTTTTATTAAGGATGGATAATTATGAAGAGAGAGATAGGGACCGGTTTTGAAACGGTGGTTGTGCATGGCGAAGTGCAACATTTCAGAGGGAGATGGAATGATTTGAAGTGAAGAGACGTGACAGCGGGATCTGAAAAGGTGGATGACATGGCAGTTGTGTTTTGAACCTTTTTAAGACGTGTATTAAAGAATGCACAGAACTACTCACCTTTCGCACAAGAACCAGGTTCTTGACCTGTTATTTAAAAGAATCAATCCTCTTTTATCGTCCATGTACTGCATTTACAGCTTCTATACTCATCATGCGTGTTTACCTACAACGGTATTGAAGTGAGTTAGACTTGGCCAGAAAACACTTTTAGCTAGTTTTACCTGAAGGTGATTTTCATAGCCAAATGATCAGGAATCAGGTCCTCAATTGGGCTTTAGAATCCCCAGCTTCACTCTGTTTCTTTCAAAATGTTCCCTACTTAATTCTTTGGTAAAGATATCTTCAATTTGGTCTTCTGTGCTACAGAATTTCATACAGATCAACCCTTTCTCCACATTGTCCCTCAGAAAGTGATGCCTCACATTAATATGCTTGGTCCTTTTTTGTTGAACTGGATTCTTGGCCATGTTGAGTGTACTAGTGTTGTCACATAGAAGGGGAACACTCTCAGTTAGTACCCCAAAATCTTCCAATTGCTGCTTAATCCATAGAAGTTAAGCACAGCAGGACGCTGTAGCTACATATTCTGCTTTAGCTTTTGAAAGAGCCACTGAATTTTGCTTCCTTGTTCCCCAGGAGATGAGACATGATCCTAGAAAGTGAGCCATTCCAGAAGTGCTTTTCTTGTCCACAACATAACCTGTATAGTCTGCATCAGCATATCCAATGAAATTAAAATTGTCTCCTGAGGGATAATAAAGAACCAGGTCCTGTGTTCCTTTAAGATATCTCAGAATTCTATTGGCACCCTTCAAATGATATTCCTTGGGATTTGATTGAAACCTTGCACATAGCCCCACACTGAAGACAATATCAGGTCTGCTGGCAGTGAGATAGAGAAGAGACCCAATGATTCCTCTATACATGGTTTGATTCACAGGAGATCCAGTTTCATCCATGTCCAGTCGAGTGGCCGTCGCAATGGGATTATCTATCACTTTTGATGCTTCCATGTCAAACCTCTTCAAGAGCTCCCTGATGTATTTTTGCAGACAAATGAATGAACCCTTTGAGGACTGTTTTACTTGAAGACCCAAGAAGAAGTTCATCTCCCCCATCATGCTCATTTCAAACTCACTTCCCATGAGTTTTTCAAATTCTTCACACAGAGACTCAGCTATTGCGACATAGACCTAAAAAATGAGCATGTTCCTTCCCGGTTTCTTTAGGAACAAGGTGTTGTCAATTTACCCTCTTTTGAAACCATTTTCCAAGAGGAACTTTGACAGCCTTTCATACCAAGCTCGAGGAGCCTGCTTCAACCCATACAATGTTTTGTCAAGTTTAAACACATAATCAGGGCGTTCATGACATTCAAACCCTAGAGGTTGCTTCAAATAGACTTCTTTCTTAAGAAGTCCATTCAGAAAATCACTTTTGACATCCATTTGGAACAAGGTGAATTCCATATGAGATGCAAAAGCTATTAGAATTCTAATAGCTTCCATGCGAGCGACCGGAGCAAACGTTTCATCATAATCAATCCCTTCCTCCTGATTGTAGCCTTGAACCACTAGCCTGGCCTTGTTCCTTGTGGTATTTCCATGTTCATCAAGTTTATTCCTGAATACCCACCTGGTTCCTATAATGGTTCGATCTGAGGGTCTAGGTACCAGATGCCAGACATTATTTCAAACTAATGTAACTCATCTTGCATGGCTGTAATCCAATCTGCATCTTTCAAGGCTTCCTTGATATTCTTTGGTTCTATTTGGGAGAGAAAGGTTGAGAAGGCAAGTGAATTTCTGGATTTTGACCTAGTTTGTACTCCAGAATCTAGATGTGTAATTATGTTGTCAAGAGGATGAGAGCTAGACGTTTGAGGTTTATTTGTAGAGAATGTGGGTACATTTGACTGGTTTTCCTGTGTTTTTCTCTCAGGTGCTAGTGGAGTACCCTGAACTGCGTCAACCACTCTTTCTTCAGCTTCAGTGGTTGTTATTGAAGTAACTGGTTCCATTGAAGATGAGGCAATATTGTCTTCACTAAGCTCTTTTACTTGGCTCATCATATCTGCCTTTCCATTTGTCATGTCAATGACTTCACCAGGGACTAGGAAGGGTTCTCCATCTTGATCTTCTTCAGCACTCTTCTCACGGGATGGATAAGACTCATCAAAAATAACATGAACACTTTTCTCAACACATTGAGTCCGCTTGTTGTATATCTTGTACGCTTTGCTTTCAGAAGAGTATCCCAGAAATATTCCTTCATCACTCTTGGCATCAAATTTACCAAGCCGATCCTTTCCATTATCGAGAACATAGCATTTGCACCCAAATGTTCTTAGGTGAGTCAGCTTGGGTTTCCTTTCATTCAGCAACTCATATGGGGTTTTTTTCAAGAGTGATCTGATCATGCACATGTTCACCAAGTAGCAGGCAGTGTTGACCGCTTCAGCCCAAAAGTTTTTTGCAATTCCACTGTCGATTAGCATTGTTCTTGCCATATTTCAAGAGTTATGATCTTCCTTTCCAATAATCCATTTTGCTGGGGAGTTCTGGGAGCTGAGAAGTTGTGACTGATGCCATTTTCATTGCAGAACTCATCAAATTTGGCATTGTCAAATTTTGTTCCATGATCTGATCTAATGCATGTGACTCTAGACTCCATCTTCACCTAGATTTTCTTCACAAAGGCCACAAACACCTCAAAGGTTTCATATTTAGTTCTAAGAAACAGAGTCCATGTGAATCTGGAGTAGTCATCCACTATCACAAAAAATGTATCTTTGTCCTCCCCTGCTTTGCACTCTCATAGGACCACATAGGTCCATATGCAAAAGCTCAGTGGCTTTGAGGTGCTCACATCCCTTTTTGACTTAAAAGAGGACTTCACATGTTTTCCTCTAGCATAGGCATCACAAACTTTTTGCACCTTGAACTTTGACATGGGCAGACCATAGACCAGGTCCTTCTGAATTAGTTTGTTCAGAAGAGAAAAGCTTGCGTGCCCCAATCTTTTGTACCACAGTTCAGCATCATCATCAACAACTTTCAGACAACTCAGATCACCACTTTGTAAGGACTCGAAATCAGCAACATAGATGTTCTTGTATCTCTTGGCCACAAGTACCACTTCACTAATTACCAGATCAGTAACTGTACATATCTTGGACAATAATTCCACCTTGTTTCCTTTATCACAGATCCGAGAGACATTCAAGAGACTGTACTTAAGGCCATTGAAATAGTACACATTTTCAATAGAATGAGTGAGTGACTTCCCGACTTTTCCAACTCCAAGAATGTACCCCTTTTTCCCATTGCCAAAGGATACACTTCCTCCTTGCAGGGCTTTTAGTGAAAGAAAGTCCATGGTGTTCCCAGTCATGTGCTTTGAACACCCACTATCCATGAACCATTGTTGACCGCTTCCTTTCATTGTTCCCTGCACAAGAAGATCAAGAGTTAGTTTTAGGAACCCAAGCAAGTTTGGGTCCCTTGTAGTAGGCAAGAGGATGAATAAGAGCTCTCTTAGTCCATACAGGTAATATGCATTTTTTGTGAGTGGAACCTGGTCCCTCTTTTGTAGTTACTTTTTCAGCAAACACTTTGTTTTTCTGAACAGATGAACCCTGGCCTGGCAATTTTCTTTGAAGTGCTCATTGTTCCCACAGTGGGTAAAAAACCAGTTATCAGGAACAGTGACATACTTGTTGTGAGGGTTGTAAGGAGTTTTCTCCCTTTGGAACCCCATTCCCTGCCTGTTTCCACCATTATTAGTGTACATGGCAATGATAGCTTCTGAGGACCAGGTCCACTTTAGGGACTTTTCAAGATTATTTTTTACTCTTTCCAATTCAGTTTGGAGGTGCTTGTTTTTCTCAGTTTCAACACACATCCTAGTTCTAACAGCTTTCAACTCATTTTCAAGCCTAATGTGTTCCTCACTGGCTATCTCTTTTCCTCTTCCAGTATTTCCAGGGTTAGACTTAGTTCCTACTCCCTCCATTGTTTCCCTTAGGTCTGCAATTTCTACCAATAGATCATCTCTTGTTTTATCAGCTTCCCCTAGTTCTAAGATCAGGTAATCCTCATCCTCCACAAGGTTATGATAGGCATCAATCAATACATTAGCTAAAGACATAAGTTTCTTAGGAGAGTAGGATTTCAGATTTCTCTGAACATCCCTGAAATTTACCTCTTTGTCGTCATCATTTTCATCATCATCTGATTTGGCCATCAAAGCAAGAGTTGAGTCATATTCATTTTCCTCGCTTTCAACTGCCATCATGGAACTATCACCAGCATCAGTTTCATCTTCAGACTCACTAGAGGAATCCCCCCATGCTGTAAGAGCCTGTTTCACCACATGGTCAGCAGATCTTTCTTTTGAAGTCCTTTAGAGGAACCCGGTTCCTCTTAGCTGCTTTCTCAGGGTTGTACTTGGAGAATTCTTGCTTCAAGAGAGGACAGTCTTTGATGAAGTGTCCAGTCTTTCCACACTTATGACAGAGATCATAATTTTTAGGTTTGCTAGAGCTACCCCTTTTTAGCATTTCTCCATTTCTTCTGACCATCTTTTGAAATCTTTTGGTTAAGTAAGCCATGTCACTGTCTTCCTCACTTGAGTCATTGCTATCAGTTTTGAGTACCAGGTTCTTTTCTTTCTTTGGTTCTCTTCTTTCACTGTCTAACTTCCTCTTCATCTCGTAGGTCTTCAGATTTCCAACCAGCTCTTCTATGGTCAGCTCCTGCAAGTCTTTTGATTCAGTAATAGCATTCACCTTGCTTTCCCAAGGGCTAGACGAAATACTGAGGATTTTCCTCACTAGCTTGTTCCTAGGAATTGTTTCACCAAGTGAGTGTAACTCATTTATGATGAAAGTGAATCTTCTGTGCATATCTTGAATAGATTCATCGTCCTTCATCCTAAAGAGTTCATACTCGGTAGTAAGCATATCGATCTTAGATTATTTTACTTGGGTGGTTCCCTCATGAGCTGTTTGCAAAGCTTCCCATATCTCCTTAGCAGTGTCACAAGCGGAGATTTTATTGTATTCTTCAGGTCCTATTCCACATACCAGAATCTTCTTGGCACGAAAATTCTTCTCCACCGCTTTCCTGTCTGCATCGGTGTATTCTTTATTGGTTTTTGGCATTGAGAATGGATGTTCTTCCAGTACCTTTGTTGGAACATAAGGACCATCACATATGACATCCCATAACTCAAAATCCTCAGCCATGATAGGAGGAACCTGGGTGGTCGGTATGTAGATTGACCTTATTTAAAATTTGGTGGAGCAGCCATAAGGATCCTTCCTAGGTGTTAGCCTGATAGGAGGAACCCGCTCTGATATCAATTATTAGTTTGTGTGGGCTAATTCCCCGTTCTGCTACTGTTTAAAGTGCTGGGCGACGGTGTTCATCGCGATCACGTGAACACTGTCGCGATCGAAAAGAGCAGCCTCCTAAGGACTTACGCAATCGCGAGATCCTCCACGTGTTCGCGAAGGATAGACACCTCATGGCCTTCGCGTTCGCGGACCGCTGTACGTGTTCGCGTAGAAGAAAGGGTTGATTCCCAACCCACCCCCATTTTACTTTACGCGTTCATGTGACATAGGTCGCGTTCGCGTAAAGCAGCCCCCCAGTGATCCGCGTTCGCGACCCTATCTATGCGTTTGCATAAAACAAACCCATACCCAGCACAGTTTCCCTTCCGCGATCGCGAGAGCTACTGTGCGATCGCGATGCATGGTGCAACAGACACCAGAAGCAGCAATCATACCATATTTTCCTAAGTGTAAATCACCCCGTGGCCTATTCGAAACTCACCCGAGCCCTCGGGCTCCAAACCAAACATGCAAACAACTCTAAAAAAATCATACAGATTTGCTCGTGCGATCAAATCGCCAAAATAACACCTTCAACTACGAGTTTAGCATCAAAATCAAAGAAAAATCTCAAGAACTCTTAAGTTTCAAATTTCACAACCGAGGGTCCGATTCACGTCATATGGATTCCGTTTCTTACAAAATTTTACAGGCACAACTTATATACGATATTAGACCTGTACCGGACTCAGGAATAAAAATACGGGCCTGATACCATCAAATTCAAACATCTTTAAATTTTCAAAGACTCTTATATATAATTTCAGTTAAACAATTTTCTTCAAAAATTCATTTCTCGGGCTAGGGACCTCGGAATTCAATTCCGGGCATACGCCCAAGTCCCATATTTTTCAAACGGGCCCTCCAAAACCGTCAAATTACGGGTCCGGGTCCGTTTACCCAAAATGTTGACCGAAGTCAACTTAAATTAAATTTTAAAGGCAAAATTAGCATTTTCTCAAATTTTTACATAAAAGCCTTCTGGATATACGCCAGAACCATGCACGCAAATCGATGTGAGATAAAAGGAGGGTTTTAAGGCCTTGGATCACATAATTGACTTTTAAAACAAGTGATGACATCACTTGAAATGATTTAAGCACTTTAGTTGGTCAAGGAATGAGTGGCCACTGGAAATAGTGCAGTGCAGGCAGAAATAGTTCAGGCAGTCACGTCACTTCCAATTGTGTCCAATTGACTTCGTACTGCTATGAGGGAACCACAAGGGTATCAGGTCCTTGTTTGGTTTTCTAACTCGTGAAGCTATAGCAGTTCATATTTAGTTGGACTCCGTTAAATTGCAGTTTAGCCCAAGTGTGTCAGGTTCCCTGTCTGGTCCTTGTCAGTAAGTTTGCTATATCATCAAAACATAAGACAAAAACATTGAAAACCTATCATATCCACAACATGAGGGCTGTACCTTCAACCCTTCATCAGATGATGAAATTCACAACAGTGGATGGCGCAAAAATGGTCTACAGAGAACAATACGCTGCAAAGGAAAAGGTTGCAGTCGATGAGGTGACACCGATTCCAGTGCCTTCGACCTCGGAAAAATCGGGGGCCAAAGGTAATTATGGGGCCAAATAGCAATCACCGATTCTAGTCCGGATCGAGCCGGAGGAACAGGTAATCGAAGAAGATGAAGAAGATGATTTCTTTACTTCTCGAACTTTCGTTTTTCCAGAGGAGTCAGACGTAACCAAGTCAATGGTCGAGGAACTGGAACACGTTATACTGATCGAGTACATGCCCGAGAAAAAGGTATACCTGGGAACGAGATTAACACCCGAACTCAGGAAAAAACTCATTCAATTTCTTATCGATAATATGGATTGTTTTGCTTGGTCCTATTCATACATAACAGGAATTCCGCCGGAAATAACAACGCACCGGCTAAGCATCGACCCCAGGTTCAAACCAGTAAAGCAAAAAAGGTGACCTCAATCTGAGGTGAAGCATGCATTCATAAAGGATGAGGTAACCAAACTTCTTAAAATAGGGTCTATTGGAGAGTTAAAATACCCCGAGTGGTTAGCCAACGTAGTTGTAGTTCCTAAAAAGAGAAACAAACTTAGAATATGCGTAGATTATAAGGATTTAAACAAAGCATGCCCTAAAGACTCTTTTCCACTGCCTAACATCGATCGCATGATCAATGCCACGGCCGGCAACGAGATCCTTACCTTTCTCGATGCCTACTCCGGGTACAATCAGATTCAGATGAACCCGAGGGACCAGGAGAAGACCTCGTTTATCACTAAGTTTGGAACCTATTGTTACGACGTAATGCCCTTCGGGCTAAAAAAATGCAGGAGCTACATACCAACGTCTAGTTAACAAAATGTTTGAGGAACATATAGGTAAATCGATGGAAGTTTACATTGATGATATGTTGGTTAAGTCCCTGCGCGCAGAGGACCATTTAACTCATTTGCAAGAAACATTCCAAATCTTGAGGAAACACAACATGAAGCTTAACCCGGAAAAATGTGCCTTCGGAGTAGGCTCGGGTAAGTTCCTCGGCTTCATGGTATCGAATTAGGGCATCGAAATCAACCCCGACAAGATCAAGGCCATCGAGGATATCACAATCGTGGATATTGTGAAGGCCGTGCAAAGGCTAACATGTCGAATAGCCACCTTGGGTCGATTCATTTCAAGGTCATCAGATCGAAATCATAGGTTCTTTTCCTTGCTCAAAAAGAAAAAGGATTTTTGCATGGACCCCGGAATGCCAGCAAGCCTTAAAAGAATTGAAACGATACTTATCGAGCCCGCCTTTGCTTCAAACCCCGAAGGTAGATGAAAAGATTTACTTATATTTAGTAGTGTCCGAGATTGCGGTAAGTGGGGTGCTAGTTCGAGAAGAGCAAGGTACGCAATTCCTTTTTTATTATGTAAGCCAAACTCAAAGAGATGCTGAAACTAGATACCCTCACTTAGAAAAATTAGCACTTGCATTAATAAGTGCATCTAGCAAGTTAAAGCCATATTTTCAGTGCTACCCAATATAAGTATTAACCACTTATCCTCTCTGAAATGTTTTGCATAAGCCCGAACTATCAAGCCGATTGGCCAAATGGGCAGTCGAACTCGACGGGTACGATATCGAATATCAACCCCGAATGGCCATCAAATCTCAAATCTTGGCCGACTTTGTAGCCGATTTTACGCCAACCCTCGTGCCCGAAGTGGAAAAGGAACTTTTGCTAAAATTGGGTACATCATCGAGGGTATGGACCCTTTTTACGGACGTCGCCTCGAATGTGAAAGGGTCCGGGCTCGACATTGTTTTGAAGCCACCAACAGGTAGTACTATTAGACAATCTATCAAAACTTCTAGGTTGACTAATAATGAGGCCGAGTATGAGGCCATGATTGCAGTTCTCGAGCTAGCTAAAAGCTTGGGAGAAGAAGTCATTAAACCCAAGTGCGATTCACTGTTGGTGGTTAATCAAGTAAACAGAAGCTTCGAAGTTCGAGAAGATAGGATGCAACGGTACCTGGATAAGTTGTAGGTAACTTTGCACCGCTTCAAGGAGTGGATTGTAGATCATGTGCCTCGAGAACAAAATTGTGAGGCCGATGCACTTGGTAATTTGGGGTCATCGGTTGAAGAAGATGATATCGTCCCAGGAACTGTCATCAATTTATTGAAGTCTGTTCATGCCGAGATAAATTCTACATGTTTGACTTGGGATTGGAGGAATAAGTATATCGATTATTTGAAAAATGAAAAACTCCCATCGGACCACAAAGAATTGAGGGCCCTACGAACCAAGGCTGCTAGGTTCACGTTAGATGAGGATGGAACATTGTACAGGAGGACGTTCGATGGACCATTAGCGGTATGTTTAGGGCCGGGGGACACCGATTATGTCCTTCGAGAAATCCATGAAGGTACTTGTGGGAACCACTCCGGCGCCGAAATTGTTAGAGCGGGGTATTACTGAGATAGTATGGAAAAAGACACCAAGGAGTTTGTTAAAAAATGTGATAAATGTCAAAGGTTCGCACCGATAATTCACCAGCCCGGAGAGAAACTACACTCAGTCCTGTCCCTGTGGCCTTTCATGAAATGGGGAATGGACATAGTCGGCCCTCTACCAACGGCACCAGGTAAAGCTAAATTATTTTTGTTTATGACTAACTACTTTTCTAAGTGGGTGGAAGAACAGGCCTTCGAGAAGGTTAGAGAAAAAGAAGTTATCGACTTCATTTGGGATCACATGGTGTTGTCGATTCGGGATACCTGCCGAAATCGTGTGCGACAATGGCAAACAATTCATCGACAACAAGGTAACGGAGTTCCTCGAAGCATACAAAATAAAAAGGATTTTATCAACACCATATCATCCAACCGGGAACGGACAAGCCGAGTCAACAAACAAAACTATCATTCAAAACCTAAAGAAAAGTTTGGACGATGCAAAAGAAAATGTAGAGAAGTTTTATCCAAGGTCCTTTTGGCATACCGAATGACACCGAAGTCCGGCACGGGGAATACTCCGTTCTCTCAAGTATATGGCTCCGAGGCCTTATTTTCGGTCGAAGTCGGAGAACCCAGTGCCAGGTTTCGACATGCATCGGAGGAGTCAAATCACGAGGCTATGAATACTAGCCTCAAGCTATCGGATGAAAAACAAGAAGCAGCACTTGTTCGGATGGCCGCACAAAAGCAAAGAGTAGAGAGATACTATAATAGAAGGACCAACCTTTGACACTTCTGAATCGGGGACTTAGTTTTACGTCAAGTCACCCTCAATACTCGAGACCCGAATGAAGGGAAACTAGGCCCGAATTGGGAAGGACCATACTGAGTCACCGGAGTTGTCGGCAAATGATCTTACAAACTCGGCACGATGGAAGGCGAGCAATTGTCAAACAATTGGAATGTATCACTACTCAAACGATATTACTGCTAAGGTATAGCCTTCTCCTTTTCTCATTTAAATTTAAGGTTAACTCGTTGCAAGTGTTCGATTGATGTCGAGGGCACCTTTCCACACGAAGACCTTGGATTTTAAAGCATGTGTTGCACTCTTTTTCCCTTAGATCGTATTTTGTCCCAAATAGGTTTTGCCGGCGAGGTTTTTAACGCGGCAACAACTATGTGCTACCTAAGGAGAACTCAATAGTATCCAAGGCTTCTTTTCAATCAACCTCGAATACTGGGGGGCATCACCCTCGGAGATTATATTTTCAAGGAAAATACTTCACGCCAAGGAGGGCCTCGATAGGAAAACTTTGTAATGGACCAAACGGTCAGATGAACCGTGTCCATATAGAATAGTCGAGCCGCAATGGCAAAACATGTACGCATGTATCAAATTATTCAAAGAAGCATTCTTTCTATATCAAAAAAACACTTTGTGTCTCAAAGAAATTTGCCACTACACGAACGTCATACTTGTGATTTTGCAAAAAAGGGCCCAAGGGCCAAAATGCAAATACACCTCGAACACTCGGGGACTATCATCAACAGTCAACGCACTTGAGTCATCTAAACTCGAACTTATAAGACCTCAAAGAGGCATCCCCTCGACATAAAGGCCGAGGCCATTATACTCGGGGACTAACCTCTTGAACAAGTTGTTATCGGAAAACAAGTCCAAGAGACATACCCGAAGGCTACAACCATATTAAAGTCTATGGCCATATCAAAGGCTATGGCTAAAATAATGCAGCTCGGAGACGTCCGACTTCCGCCATAAGTTAAAGGCCTTCAAACACTTTGAAAAACCGGTTAAACTAGGCTACCCTCGGCAAAAGCAAAAAGGCTTTGATAAAATCTGCCCTTGAATAATTTAGAGGCTTCGCTAAAATCAGCCTTCGAAAAAAGCCTCAAGAGGTATTCAATTATCGTAACACAAACGAGGTTCCGATCAATCGAAACTTCGAAAAACCTAACGGGTACAAAAAACACATGCTAAGGCATAAAGAAATTTTAACTAAGTCTTTTAGCCAAAAAGAGGGAAAAATTAGAGCCGTCTTAGGGGTCGAAGTGGTCCAACTTAAAGAGCCTAAGGGCCGAAGCATGCGGAGTTCGAGACCTTACTCTCATTCAACTCGGACTCAAGAGTCCCGTCATCCGAGCTCACATCAAATCGACTTAAGCTTAGCTCGAGGATTATCAAAACCTTAAGAGGTATTCTATCGCCCATTGATCAATAAAAAACCTAAGGGTTTATTATATTCCGAGTCCGAGCCAATACTCAAACTGATCGTTAGAGTTATAACATCAAATTTTTTCACAAATGAAGACAAAATGAAATTCAATACTAATCGGAGATGAAGCAGAAAAATTCTTTATATTTATAAAAGATGTTTACAAAAGATATTTACAATACCCACAAGGGGCCATTACACAAAAAACACAAAACAAAGGAACCTACTCTACTCCGGGGCCACATCCTCAAGAACTACATCTCTGGAAGCCACATCCTCGGGAGCCGCATCTTCGGGAGCCGCATCTTCGGGAACCTCCTCCTCGGGGACTTCATCTTCATCTCCCCCGCTCTCGGAACCACTAGTGTAATCCTCTTCATCAGAGAGCAAAACGACAACCTCTTTTCCAAAGTCTTTGCTTTTTCAATGTCGGCTGAGAGGTCGAAACCATGAGCATGTACCTCCTCGAGGGTTTCTCTCCGGGACTGTCGCCGAGCATGATCGAGAGCACATGATAACTTAACTTCGGCCGTAATGGAGATCTCCTATGCCCGAGTGTTAGCGGCTTCAGCGTCAGCTCGGTACGAAGACACAAATGCCTCTGCATCAGATTTGGCCTTTGCAAGCTCAGCGGCAGATTTAAGTTCGAACTCCTCGATTTTTCGGCTTCGGGCCAGGCTTTCCTCATTTGCGTTTTGAAGTTGACGTTCAATTGAAGTCAGCTTCTCCCGAAGAGTATCTTTCTCTGAGGCGAGATGGTCCATACATTGCTTCCATCCTAGGGTCTCGACATCCTTCATCTTAAGCTCCTCTCAAAGCTGCTCCACCAGCTCGCCCTTCTGCTGGGCCTACGAAGTTGAAGTGTTAATCGCCAAATCAAATAAATGCATAACAAATCCTCAAAGGGCTATATTACCTTTTCAATAATCTCGGTCTGTTCTTGACGAGCCTTCGCCAGTTCGGCTCGAAGATCATTGATCTCCCCCTCTTTTTTGACATAGAGGATCTTAAGGCCGTCCCTCTCTTCCGAGAGATTCTTGAGCTCGGCCTCACATCGAGCAAGCTCGGATCGAGACTTGGAAAACTCTTATCGATGGAGCTCACCGCCTTCACAAAAGGAAAAAGTTAGACTCAGAACAACAAGGATAAAGCACAGGCGTAATTTTAAGGACAAGAACTTACTTGTTTAAAAAGCCTTTGGGCCTCATAAAAAATAAACGAGGCATCAGGATTCTGGACCATAATCGATCCCCGCAAGGCACTCCCGAAAAATGTCACTCCCTTCATGGGTTGTTCCCACATCAGGAGTCCTCATGGCCTGGACATCTCGGAATTGCCCTTCGGAGAACACCGGGCCCGGTGGAGAATCATCTACATTGATTACCCCAAGTGATTCACTTGGGATATTATCCTGTCTTTGAAGGGCCTCGTAATTAGGCTCTTCGAGCCCGCCCACCAAGTGTCCCCCGGGACAAGGCACACTTTTTTCGCCTGATGGCTCGAGGACTTTTCTTGAGCTCCCCTCCGAAATTTTCTTCAGTTCGAGATTGAACTGCGTCTGCCACCACCGGTTCAGTGGCCTTCGAAGCATCAGTGCTTCCTCTTTTCCGAGCTACCAATAGGCAGTCGTCGTCTTCTACCTCTCCGTACTCATCCTGAAGACGTTGGGTCGTTCTTGGAGATAAGGCCACGGTATCGGCCTTGGGCTTTCGAGCCTTGCTCTTCTTTGGCTTCGGGGAATTTACAGGCGACTCCCTCTTCCTTTTCTTTTCCTTGGTGGGCTTTGAGATTTCTTCTTTACCAGGCGGGGGCGGCCGTATAGCAACGGCGTCTACGAGGCCTGCATAAAGATAAAGTAAGTATTTCACTAAGAAACATAAGAATGCAAACAAGAGAACTCACTATGGTTTTTATCCTCCCATCGACCCTTCCGCATATGAAGAAGTAGAGGCCAGTTGCCGAACCCAGCCTGCGAGGTCCGGGACCACACCAGGAAACCAAGCAACAGCTGCATCATCAGAAAGAGATTAGATCGAGAAAAGGATGAGATCGAGAAAAAGTAGGGAAAGCAGAACATTAAGTCACAATCGATAAGCCTATACTTACGTTTCATGTTCCATTTCTCGGGGAATGGCATCCTTTCAGCGGGAATCAGGTCGGAGGTCCTGATTCGGACAAACCGGCTCATCCATCCTCGGTCTTTGTCCTCATCGATGATAGAGAAGAGAGATTTCGTGGATCGGCGTTGCAGCTTTATCAGGCCACCTCAATAAAGGCGAGGGCTGTATAGCTTGATCAGGTGGTCGAGGGTAAAAGGCATCCCCTCGACTAGGCTCGAGAAGTATCTGATCAGATTGACGATGCGCCAGAATGAAGGGTAGATCTGGCCAAGCGTCACCTGGTATTGTTGGCAAAAATCAAGAATAACTTGATCTATGGGACCAGAGCTGGATCTGCAGGATCCAACGTGAATGGGTAGGTATACACGCTTAAGTACCCTGCCTTATGAGTAGTGATGTCCTCTTCAGGGGAAAGGATCATCACATCTTTGTTCTCCCAATCGCAGTCCTTTTTTACCTGCTCAAGCTCACTTTCGGTTATCAAGAAGATGTATAGGGACATGGGCTTACATCGGCCTGGTGTCGATACAGGTTTATCGATTTTGAAATCGAATGTTAGTTCGCACAGCGGGGGAATACGCTCCTCGATACGAGGTGGCACCACCATTCTACTTCTGGTCGGCCACGATTATGAAGAGGCTTTTTCTTTTTGGGGAACAGTTGTGTATGTTTTAGCCATTGTGGTTTAGAAATTCAAGAAAAGATAAAAAGTTGATGCCGAAGTAAAAACAAATTGAGAGAAGGGTGAACTTAGAGAAGTTGAAGGAGCTAATAAGATTTTAAGGATGATTTGAGAAGTAAAGTTTGCAAAAATTGTAAAGTTAGCATATTTATTGAGGCCGCTTAAGCGTGTTAAGGAAGCCAAATAGCCGACCATCAGTCGCCTCTAATTAATGACCTTGGGAACTACGCGGAAGCGACTTTTCAATCACTTGAGTCGCTGACATCACGAGATTGACATCAGGATCAAGGCGTCGGAGCATCGAAGATCAAATCGTTTCTTACCGTCTTACTCTAAGAAACGCGAGAACTATCTGTATACGGCCGAAATCAGGTATGCCCGATTTCCCGGGCTCGAGAGGTCGCGTTAAGCCCGAGTTCAGGATAGTTCGAGTTCAAGATCGATGGACCAGGCTCAAGCTCGATGACAGAGGACAAGGCTTGAAGAATTAAGTGTTCGAGGAACGTCGGAGCCTGATATTACTAGGCCTCGAGATAATGACGTTATGGATTTGTAACACAATGAGCAAGATTCCTGCCACGTCCCCAAAATCATGACGTAAATCCCGTAATAGATTTGTACGAATTCGTACTAGGCGGTTAGACAGATGTCCCAATAAGATTCTTTACTGTAAATAGAAATGCACCTTATTTAGGGTTCCCCTATTATATAAAGGGGACCCCAATCATTTGTAAACATCATCTAATCATTGGCAAAGAATATACTCTCTTACTTTTTCGCTCATTGTTCATCAGAACTGTCTTTTAGCTTTATTATTCTTTCTTTATCGTTCTTGAATCTTGATCCATCTTGAGGTTACTTTGGCTCGAGGTCGATACTGCCTAGCAACACTGGTTTGATTTACTCATTTCTTTCATTTATATGTTATACTTATTGATTATTAATCAGTGTTCATGTATCTTTAAGACTATAAATTAAATTTAATTATTATTTATATGTTCCAGTTAAACAACCATCTTTGATTTTAACATCTCAGCCACCACTGTCAGTTAGAAAAATAATCAGAGCACATTTCTCAAAGCATGGATATTTTGAAGATAAGTTATTTTCCAATTTAATGCCATCAAAATATACACATTATACCTACTTTTTCTTATTATTAGTTCAAATAATCCTAACTAGATTTTTAAGTTCGGATAAACCCGTAACTATGTGAAAGGTGCTAGCTCTATAAAAATCAATGACAAAAGCTGAATTGTTAAGGAATTTGACTATTTATTTTTATGTACTATCCAAATTAATCCTACTGCTGTCCGAGATTTGCAGTAGTTTTTGCTAGCATTTGGACATAGATTTAGTTGAAACTTGAAAATATAATTTTTGAAAAATAATTTTTGGAAGTTGAAATTATGCTTGGACATGCATTTTATTTGAAAAAAATTTGAAGTTTTGTGAGTGGGAGAACAAGTTTCACCCAAAATCTACCCTAAACTAGATTTTGCGAACTTGAAAAATAATTTCAGAAATTTTTCAAAAATTGATCATTAATTTATGAACAACAATGTTTTCACAAAAAATTTGAAAAAACGATGCCAAAATATATGGCCAAACGGGACCTTTAATTAATTTGTCCGCCAAAACATTTTCATAAGCAAAATATAAAAAGGAAAAAGCGCAGGGGTTTACGTGTGAAAAGGAAAATTTGGGCAGCAAAAAGTCAGTCAATCAGTCAAATGTCAATTTGAAAGGATTCGAAATGTACGAAAAAACCATAGGATTGTAGTTTAAACAAAGGAAACTCCTATGTACGTACCATTATTTTTTCAATTTTTTTTTTAATTTTAAAAATATTATTTGGTTATAAAAAGTGATCAGTATTTGGGCAGTTTTTGAAGATAAAAATTTTCAAGTTTCAAAAAGTAATTTAGATTAGTATTTGAAGTTTTCTAGTTATAAATCTTGTAACTTCTTTTCAATTAAATGCATGACCAAAACACAATTTTAATTTTCAAAAATTATTTTTAATTTCATTCTCAATAATTCTTTTTTTTTTTTTAAAGTTTCAACCAATTCTATGTGCAAACACTAGCTTAGACCATTGGCTAATCTTTTTGTATCTTGACGGTAAGATGAAAATTCATCCAACGATCAAGGTTTAAACTGTAAATTAAATAGTTAAGAAATTTCCCTTATTTAAAAAAAAAAATTAAATGTCCCTAGGATTCTTTTCTACTGACTTATTATGGAAATGAAATTTGACAGACCGAACCTGCGAATACCCTTTTCCCTATGTAATCACCATTTTAGAAATAACAATGGCTAAATATTTTGACTTTTAAAAAGTTTTATTGCCTTTATGGCTCCATGTCTTTCTCCAAATATTTAGAGCCCGTTTGGCCATGAAAAATATTTCACTTTTTTTGAATTTTTTTATTTTTTTTCAAAATTATTGTTTTGCCATTAAATTTTTAATTTTCACCTGAAAAAGAATTTTAGAATTTTCCAAAACTAAAAAAACTTCAAAAAAGCTATTTTTCCAAAAATTTCACTCAAAATACTCGCAAAAATGTAAAACAACCCAAAATTATATTCAAGTCAAACACAACTTTAATTTTCAAATGCCATTTTCATTTGAAAGTTTTTTTTTCACTTTCTTTTTTTTTTTTTGAAATTTTACAATTCTTATGTCCAAACGCCCACTTAGAGCCCATTTGGACATAAGAATTATTTCATTTTTACTCGAAATTTTTTTTTTCAAAATCAGTGTTTAGCCATAAACTTTCCAATTTTTATTTGAAGATAAATTTTGAATTTTTTTTGAAAATTGAAAAAACTCCAAAAAATTATATTTCAAAATTTTCACTTCAGTTCACTTACAAAAATTGAAAAACATCCCAAAATTGTATTTGTGTCTAAACTCTAAACACAACTCCAATTTTCATATATTATTTTTCGTTTGAATTTTTTTTTCTACTATTTTTTTCGGAATTTTACAATTCTTATGTCCAAACGCCCACTTAAAAGAGTTTCTTCTTTGCTCCTTATTTAAGTATTCTACCTTCCTCTTCTCTATAATTTTCTTCACTTCTCTCCACAAAATAAGAGAAAGAAAATAAAATGGTAGGAGAAAGTAGCAAAAAGAGGCCATTAGAGGAACCAAGTCACCAAAATCAACATTTAAACCTCAGAATTAAATCCCAGGTTCATTCATCATTTCACTTTCTGTATATATTATTCTTTTTTTTTTTTTGGTATTTTTTCAAACAGCAAAGAGTTTTTTTTTCTTTTTTAAACTTTGTTTGAAGAAGAACAAAAGAATAAACCAAATAAGAAAGCCATGTTTATTGTGAGAAATTTATTGATTTTTCTTTCCTGTTCTTTTTTTACTACTAACTTATATATATATATATATATATATATATATATATATATATATATATATATATGTGTGTGTGTGTGTGTGTGTGTGTGTGTGTGTGTGTGTGCGCGC